>NW_022196894.1:74369680-74401386 GCF_008632895.1 Mastomys coucha | reverse complement strand
AAAAAAAAAAAAAAAAAAAAAAGACCAGTGTCTTAGGTTTGTATTGCTTAAATGAAACAGCGTGACCAAAGGGTAAGCTGGGGAGGAAAGGGTTTATTTGGTTAATACTCCTATATCACTGTTCATTATTAAAGGAAGTCCAAACACGTGCTCAAACAGAGCAGGATCCTGGAGGTAAGGGCTGATGCAAAGGCTATATATATATGCATGCTGGTTACTGGCTTGCTAAGCCTGCTTTCTTATGAAACCTAGGGCTAAAAACCCAGGGGTGACCCCACGTAGAGTGGGCTGGACTATCCCTATGATAACCAATTAAGAAAATATGTTACAGCTGGAGGCATGTTTTCAAATGAGTTTCCCTCCTTTTAGGTAACTCTAGCTTGTGTCAAGTTGAAATAAAATTGTACAGCACAACCAGTTGTCCAATTGTTCTTTTTTGCTTTCTAGTTTTCTATAATAGATAACATAACCAAGAGCAACCTGGGGAATGAAGGGTTTATTTGGCTTAATTATCACAGCCAGCAGCAAGTGAAGAAAGGCAGGAACTGAAGCAAAGACCACTGAAGAGCCTGCTCACTGTGCTCTTCCTCTGGATAGATCAGCTACCTTTCTTACCGCAATCTGCCCAGGAATTCTAATGACCACCACAGATCTCCTACGTCAATTAGCCATCAAGAAAATGGCCCACAGTCATGCTCACCAGGCAAGCTAATTTCTCAACGGAACTTCCCTCATCCCAGGTGTGGCTCTTTGTGTCAAGTTGACAAAAATGTGAAGATGGCAACCATATGCTCAGTTCTAGTCAAACGATGCTGCTTATTGGGAAGTGGCCATTATCTGGGTTGTATGTGTGGGGTTGTCTAGTGGAACAGAAGTGATAGAGTAAATGTATGTGCTTATATATATAATCATATATATAGACACATATATATCATAGATATGTAAGCTATTACACACACATGTGTATATATATATATATATATATATATATACACACATGTGACTTATATGTCGTGCAGGTTACATATGTAATATATATACCATATACATGCGTTAGCCTATAAATTATTTATATATATATATGTATATATATACACACATATAAAGTATATATAAAATATGTATATATATATATGTATGTACATATATATATATATATATACACACACACATATATATACACATATATATAAATTAAAATAACTTGCAGGCTGTGGTCCAGGTAGTTCAACAATGGCTGTCTTCCAATGGAAAGCCCAAGAATCCAGTAGTTCAGCATACAAGACTGCATGTCTCAGCTGATCCTCAGTGTATACCAGAATCTTGTAGAAGCAGGCTCCAATCCCAGTGAAAAAAATTAAACTTGCTGGTGACAGCAAATGTAAGCAGGCAATAACCACATATTTCCTTCATATCTTTTATATAGGTTGGCACCAGAAGGTAACATAATTAAGAAAGAAAATCATCACAGCTGTATCCCCCCTCTTAGATTTTACTTACTTCAAGATGTAGTCAGGTTGACAACCAACAATTGTCATCACGTGGAGCTTCTTTATATTCACAAGTACTTTCCAGTAACTGCAAAAAAAATTCCAAGGGTCTTTAAGAAAATACTTTACCATTTCCATATCAGTTTTCCTTAAAGACACCCTTGGGAAATGCCACTTCTGGGCAGGTGGAGTCAGGTTGTATGAGAAAGCTGGTTGAATACCAGCAGAGCCAGTAAGCAGCATTAGTTCTCCATGGGTCCCGCCTCTGCTTCTGCATGAGTTCTTACCCTGAATTCCATCCATGATGGACTGTGAGTGAGAAATGAAAACCAAATAAACCCAAGTTGTTTTGGTGATGGTGTTTCTTTCCAGCAACAGAAAGCAAACCAGGACAAGTTTGGTTAATCATGTGAAAGAAGGCACACTTTACTCCACACCTGAATATTATTTTAAAAACAAGTACAAATAAACAAAACCCAAAAAAATCCAAAAAACAAAACAAAACGAAGTGAAACAAAACACAACAAAAACCTGAAGTTTGAAGTAAGCCCATATGTTCTAAGCCCAAGGCAGAACTATTTGGTTGACTAGTTGGTTGCAATGAATATGTGCAATATGTGCTGTGTATATATCTGATAATTATGAAAAATTCTTTAGCTGCAGTGTCTTTGAACTGTAGTGGTCAGAGAGCTATAGAATCCAGAAATAAGTAGCAATCTTTTCAGGTGTGTACGACAGCTAATCTTATGTCAAATGGGTCAAAAGATGTCCAACTAGCTAATAACATGTCTTATATGTTCTATAAAAGTGAAAATAGGATTAGTCATTTTACATAAGTAGAGACTCAAGTCTAAAATTTCCAACAAAATTCACGATATTGAAGGAGAGAAAGAAGAAATGTAAGTATAGTAACAAAAAGTATACATTGCTTGTCTTTATCTAGGTTATTTAAATTTATTTATTTAATAACTTGAAAAGGAAAATGAAACAAGTTTTAGATTTATTATGTATGGCATCTCATGTTCTTAAACTTTATTTTGAATTGTGGTATACTGATTTCTACTTTTAAAAATGAGAAAAATTAAGTTTCAAAGGTTTGTATATTGGTAGCTTAAAAATGATTATGCTTATATTAAATATATTTTATTGGGCTATTTCATTTAACTTTTAACTATTGTTAAAAATTACCTTAACCATTAACTCAAATAGTGTAATTTTAGTTTAAATTTTATAAGGGGAGAGAATTGGGTCAGTGAGAAGTGAACTTTCTGTTCTTACGAAGGACTCAGGCTCAGTTCCTAACACCCACATCAGGTGGCTCAAAAATTTCTGTAACTCTTATTATGGGGATTTTAACAGTCTTATGGATTCTGAAGGTACCTGTACAGATGTGGGTGGGTGAATGTACAGACAATTAGAAACAAATCTATGCCTACATAAATAAAAATAAAAACAATTGTAAGCAGAAGAGCTAATGATAATCATTTACGATGACTCACAAATGATGCAGATGGGATTAATTACTCAAGAAGAAGTGGTTTTACTGATGAGATGAATGGGAGTTAGTCAACAGTTGCTGTATGTATACATATGTTTTATATATGTATCCATAATTTATATATCCATAAGATGCCTCAAATTAGATATATATCCTATATGGTATAGAATCAAGGACCCCTTAAGCATATAGTTTCCTAGACTGAGGTGATTCATGATGGTTGTCTACTAGCTTTTCAATCCTTGAGCTAATGAACCCTTGTCCAGGATAAAACCTGCTTTGACTTGTGAATTTTGGAGACAGTCTGATCTTGTTGCTTTTATTTCCCCAGAAGAAGTGATAAGCTGAGAGCCTTGCCCAAGCTGTGTGAATACATGTCTTATGCTGAGCCTACAGCATTTTTTTCTCTGTTCTAACTATTCTTAGGCCTAGGTCTGGAAGCTTCTAGCCTCAGTACAATCTAATCTTCCATGTTGACTGATTCAATCTGGCTTGTAACTGAATTGCTCTGTCTGCCTCATACTAACTTTTGAATTAGGTTCTAATCTTCTGGTCCATTCTCATTCTCTGGATAGTTCTGTCTTCACACATATCTAGTTTGTATCCTGTCTCTGTAAAATTGCCATATACATAGCAAAAATATCTGCTTAAACATACTAGACTATTTCATCAATGGTCTGTCAAATAGCATGTGAGACTCACTTGTAACAAAATATAGAATCTACAAGATATACCATAAAAGACAACTCAAGGTAGAAATTTTGATTATTTTTTTACTCAGAAACTCTCATCAAGTGGACTTGAACTGAAAGCTTTATTAGCCAAAATAAGTCAAATATCTACACGGAGTGTTAGATCTCTTGTAAAAAAATCATGTGACTCCATCATAGGTCTCTAAATCTTTTTCATGTGCTAGGTCCCTTAATTTTTTTCATGTGCTAGGTTATAGACATAAAACTGGCAGAACATATTCTAGTACACTGTCTTCTCATAAAAAATGTAAAAATTAAAAAAATTAAAAACCACAGAAGTCACTATCTGTATTTTACAAAAAAAAAAAATCTAATGAAGGTAATAACATTCAATCTATAGGTGGGATTCAGGTCATTCCTAACCAGCAATAAACCACTCACATATCTAAACATGTGCTGCACTTTTGTGAATAAGGTTCTGTCACTAAAAATTGTTTGCCTGAAAGATGTAATTGTGTTCTCTGCTTTCTATTTTCTTCAAAGTTGGAGATTAGAGTACACATAACATGTGGTGGTTTGAATGAAAATAAACTCACATGTTTCAATACTTGATCTCAGTTACTGGAATGTTTTTATAGGGGCTAGCAGTTATGGTCTTGTTGGAGGACATGTGTGATTGGGGGTAGTCACTGTGGTTTCAAAAGACCCACACCATTTTTATGTGTATCTCCTACTTTCAGATAAGGATATAAGCTCTCACTGTTCCATGTCTTTGCTCAGCCACCATAGATTCAAATCCTATGAATTTGTAAGCCCCAAATTAACTACTTTCTTTTTTAAGTTGTCTTGGTTATGATGTTTTATCACAGTGATATAAAAGTAAATAAGATATTATATTATAACTATTTCTTTTATTATCAAATTAAGAAACAAAAATTAACACAGCAAAGAATTAGAGAGAAAAATTATAGACCTTTCCCTGACTAGTTGAATAGAGAAAATGACTTAAAGCCTGAAACAGGTTGCTCTAATTTTACCTATATGCTTCTTTAAACACCTTTGCTGCAGAGCCTTGTCCCTGAACAGCTTCTAACTTAGAAGGAAAAAGTGGAGAACACTTAGCATTCATTTTTACAAAGGAAAATCAAGTGTCATTAATTGTACAAGGAGAAACCGAGTGAGGAGAGGTAAGCATTACGTCATATGAAATTTCCTCTTTGATAAAACAGAACAAAGGACTGCAGGAACTTCAGTACTCCTCATGAATGAGCAAATACGAATCCATTCCTGTAACGTACATAACTGTTAAGCTAGCATGCACTCTTATGTACAAAATGGAAGCTGGGGTCAATGTGCTTGCCCAAAAACCAGTAGTAAAAAAATACACCATTATGCAAACTTCCTGTCAAACAATGAACAACGCTCCCCCCCCCCCAATTGACCTAAATGGTACTTACACAGTTTAAAATAAAAGCACCAACTTACAAGGACAGAAGAAAGTGGTAAAAGGACTAAAAGCATTGTAATGAGTGCAATAAAATTTTGGAGGCCAGTATATAATGGGAATAATAAGAAGAGAAAGATAAGAGTCTTTTTGGAGAGAAGCCATAGTAGAAAAACCAAATGGAGTCATAAAACTTCAGGAAAGACCAGCAACCAAAAGCAATAACTATGTTCAGAGAACAGAAAGGAGGCATGTGGACATCAGGCATAAGATGGAAAGATTGGTAGACAATTTAAACAAGTATTAAAGTAGTAGACACCTTTGTTGAGGATGAATAATACTGTGCTTAGCTCCAAGATTTCTTTGGAAGCTAAGCTACAGAAAAGTTTACGTTACGTATGGACATGGATTTTGTGCTAGGATTTTGGTTTTAAGACATTTAATCCTTATAATTTAATAAAGTAGAAAATAGAATAAAAAGAAATGATATAAGTCTACAAAATAAATCACAACAATATCTCTAAACTTCAATCCCCATACACTTACCTCAGGTAAGAAAGAGTTGAAACCTGTATAAAATCATCAAAATATGGTTGCCATGGGTGGTCAGGAGAGATGGCTAGCAGTTAAAAGCAAATCCTGCTTTTATGAGAAGGATTTCATTCTGAGCATGCATATGGCATCTCACAACCATTGCTAACTCCAATTCCAGGGTTCTTAAAGTCTTCTGAAATTCATGGGCAATGCATGCATATGATGATCATGTGACACACATGCATATGTACAGGAAAAAACACTTGTACACACTAAATAAAAATAAATAAATGATATTTAATGAAATAGTGGCCTTACCTTTTCTATCTCTTCTTAGTTAATGCAAAAGTCAGTACACCTTGACAAAGCAGAGTTTCTATAAGCAATTGTCCAAGTCTGAGTATATTACTTAAGGTTGTTAATTGTCTTAAAAATGGTCTATGGTTATTAGAAATATTTCCACTTCTATTTGTTTTTACATTAAAAGAACTAAATGGAATGATACAATAATCAATAAAGACCTAGAAAAAAAATACAATTTGACAGCATCCGAGGATGTATTCTTAGCTAACCTGGAGTTCACTATGCAAATATAATTGGCTTCCAACTCATAGGGTGTCCTTTTTCTTCCCTCTGGGTACTGTTATTAAAGGCATACACCACCATGCCTTGTTAAATAATCAAAAGCAATTTGGCGTTTGTTCAGTTATAGCCACTGAAACATCGAGACAGTCACTTCTAGCTTCTCTTTTTTTGTTATGGTGTAAGGGAGAAAGGATGGGTTGTACAATTGATTTAACATGCTTGAGAAGCAATCACTTAAGAACAAAATCTATAAAGAGGAAACTAGCACTACATTTACTGGGGAAACAGGTGGAGGCTCTGACTCAAGCAAGCTCCCCAGCTTTCCAGTCTCTGGAACTCTACTGTACAAGACAATAGTTCTATATGAACTATGACAGTTGTATAATATAGTAATATGCATATGTAAACTAATATAATAGACATACATGTTACATAATGAACCTCTTATTATGCAATATATGCAATAGTATAAGTATTAGTCATAGTACATACATTACCCAAGCTGTTTATTAGGTTTTAGACAGTGGTGCCATGCTTTTTTGTTAGGGTAACTGCCTCTAGCTAAATACTGTTTGAGCTTAATCCAAGTGTTAAAATAAGAAATAATTAGCTTCTTCTAAATCTCATTGAGAAACTCATGTTTTTCATGGAAAGTAGACTAAACAAGTATAGAACTTCCTTCACACACACACACACACACACATACACAAACACAAAACAACATTTATTGTTGTAAGTTTTATATATTTTAGCAAATTTAAATTCATAATTAATACTATACTTTGGTCTTTGAATATTTCATATTCACTAATTTATGAAGACAATCAGAATATCATATAAAGCATAATTTTAATATTTTATTAGATTTTAAACTATAAATGTACCCCATATTGCTAACTAAAAGTCAAGATATGATAAAATATGAAATTTTTAATTATTTTATAAATACCAACTTTTTAAAATTTGTGTCATATTTAATAGTCTTCATTGAAACTTCTTCTTTTTTTAACTTTTATTGCATTATCAGAAAAGTTACATGATTTCAATTTATCTGAATTTGTTAACATTTAAAAACATATTTTAATTAAATAGAATTGAATCACATTCTTGTTCTCCTTTTGTACCACCACTCCTCCCAGAGACCCCCCCTTCAATACCTAAATATATATTTTTGTTGTATTCCTTAAAATTTATAAAATATTATAAAAATAAAAATAAGTATTATAAAAGTTGTTTGATATAAAACAACAATAGATTTAACAGTCTTACATAGATGCTCATCTACAGCAATAGTGAAAATACATTTTTCTCAATATAAATTTTAAATAACTCCAAATATATTAGCTGTATACTTAAAAATAATACATCACTACTAGTATTTTCTTAAATGAACATGAGTATATAAAGTCTTTTTGTTTGTTTTGTATTTAGTAGAGTTTAAAATCTTGGCTGTTACTGTTGTACAAGCCCAAAATAAGAACAATTTTTAGACATTGGGTTTCTTGAAACTTCTTTTTTATTAGATATTTTCTTTATTTACATTTCTAATAATATCCCTTTTCTCTGTCTCCCCTTTGAAAAAAACCACTATTTCCTATCCCCTCCCCTTACTCACCAACCCACCGTTTCCCAATTCCTGACTCTGGCATTCTCCTACACTAGGGCATAGAGCCTTCACAGGACCAAGGGTCTCTCCTCACTTGATGACTGACTAGGCCATCCTCTGCTACATATGCAATTGGAGCCATGAATTCCACCATATGTACTCTTTGGTTGGTAGTTTAGTCCCTGGGAGCTCTGAGGGTAATGGTTAGTTCATATTGTTGTTCATCCTAAGGGGCTACAAACCCTTGAGCTCCTTGGGTCCTTTCTGTAGCTCCTTCATTGGGGACCCTATGCTCAGTCCAATGGATGGCTGTGAACCTCTACTTCTATATTAGTCGGGCACTGTCAGAGCCTCTCAGAAGACAGCTATATCAGGCTCCTGTCAACCAGCACTTGCTGGCATCCACAATAGTGTCTGGGTTTGGTGATTGAATATGGGAAGGATTCCCAGGTGAGGCAGTCTCTGGATTGTCCTTCCTTGAGTCTCTGCTTCACACTTTTGAAATGTAAATAAAGAAAATATCGAATAAAATAACTATTCTGGTTGTCTTACATTTTTAAATTCAATTTATACTTATTGTATATTGGTATATCTTCTAGCATGGCTTATGTGTGTGAGTACTGTCAGAGGCCAAAAGAGTGTATCAATTTCCCTGGAGCTGGAGATACGCTCTTATTTACCAAATGAAGACAAGTCCAAAAACTATTTTCAAAATAGTATGTTTATCACAATCCAGACATAAATCCAGACCATAAAATATTCACACTATTATTATTTTTGTGATTCAATATTAATATGTATCCAAAATTCCTTGCAAATTTAAACATTAAAGAGATGAGGTGTAATGTCATCTTCTAAATGTGAATTTATATATGAATTGATGTTCTCTCAAAAAAATTGAGAAAGCTTACAGCATTTTAAACATTTCGATAATTAAAACTTGTCACTGTGACATTGTGTAAACTAGATATAGCTACTGATAGATGATTTTTGCAACATTACTGGTCAAAATTTCTTTCATGTATTCCAGTCTATAACATCATAACATTCTTATTAAATGTGTTTTACTTCAGGTGATTCTGGTTTTCATTGACATGAAATCTTAACATTCTTAAATAGTCAATGGTAAAGATAAACTACTTATAAATATATTGAAGTAATTTATATTTGTTCTTATTGGAAAATAGTAATTATTTATTTTACATTGTATTAATTGTTGAATGCTACCAAAAATATATTTCAGATTTTTTCTGGACATTTTTCTCCAGCATCAGAATATACTGGAGAAGGCAATTTATTCTTTCATAAAATCTTTGCTTTCTTCTAACAAGTTCTAAAGTCTTCTATTTATAATATAATCATGTATTAGCATTAAAAACACTGTCCTAATAAATGTCTCAAATAAGAAATTAAGTAATGAGTTGTGTATTTCTATGCAATAAGAAATAGTTAAAGGGAAATGAAAAATATTGGGATTAATAAAACATGTAACCCTTTTTTTAGAGAATACATATTCCATGATTCACAAAAGTAGAACTGCAAATGTTTTAGAGGTGAACACACAGAGGCAATGAAGTATGCAAAAATATTGTGGCATCCATTGGCTATTAACTTAAATCATTATGTGTGTTGAAGTCTGCTTCTGCTCATGGCCCTACTACTTCACACCTCTCTATAGTCTGATGCTTTGGTAATAGAACTTTATAGTGCTCCAAGATCAGCCAATGGATTTTGATTGGACAAATGGCGCAAAAGTAACTTTGAAGCACATGGTGGCTTGGTGAACTAGCCCTTCTACCTTCATCAAGTGAATATTCGTGAGCTAACATTCTATGAAGTTTAGAAAATGAAAAAGAGCTTACTTATTATAGGAACATAAACCAGCACCATCTCCAAGTTCAGTCAAGATTCACGAAGGTACCTGGCTGCATTAACCAACTCAGATGTGATGATAAAATTATCTACATTCTACTAAACCACAAACTAAATAAATTTCATTATTACCATCATTGAACCTCTACAGCCACAGAGTCTAGATAGGTCATATATAGTATCATTTTGTTAAGTGTATTGAGTATTGCTACTTGAAGTTACTACTTTTTTGTTAGCATGAATGAAATGGAAATCAAATTTTCAAAAATTCTGATGAAGTTTAGAACAATTTCCTAGGACTAATGGGTTAAATATCTGCTCTAGTGAGTTTTCTATTACCTCTATTCTAAGACAGCATAAACACTGCAACTGGGCTTTTATTTTCTAGAAGATGTGACAGAATGGAGCAATGTCAATGCCTCAGTGTTCCTCAAGTGCAGTAGCAAATACTGTGTTTGTGTTTTCTGTACATCTATTTGAATATAAGTAAGATTTATAATTTAAACATAACTGCTGCATCTTCTTGATTTTTATTCTGAACCAAGAAGGATTGTGTGAATTAAAACCATAATAGTCATAATCACTTGGACCAGCATTAAGTATAGCAATATCAAGACTCTGTTAATAAATCTGAAAATTGATGAATGAAAACAAAATTAACAGAAAGAGGTTCTAAGGTATTATCTTTTAAAAATCATTGTCTACCAAACTGAAACTTAAAATTGGTGTTATAATACCTATACTTTATAACACAAAACAAATTTGATATCTTTTCCAATCTAGTGTGAAAAAAACATACACACGTAGGGAGTGGTTTTGAAGGCTAAGGTCCTCTTCCCCAGTTGGTTCTTGATTGATTAGTAAAGATGCCAGGGGCCAATTGATGGGTGGAAGGAAAGAGGTGGGACTTAGCCCCCACATCCCTCCACCCTACAGGAAGGTTAAGAGACATAGGAAGAGGAGAACAAGATTTTCACCATGCTTTGGAGAAGAAAAGGTGCCTAGCCATGTGAGATCTTTGATGGGGAGATCATAGGCATGAGAGCAGAAAGGCAACTAAGCTGAGGGTAATGTTGGGTTGCCGAACAGGAGAAAGATAACTGAGCAACTAAAGTTGAAGGCAGATTAAGGGTTCTTAGCTAATAGCATTGGGAAGGTCATGCTAGCCACCAGAGATTAGAAGTTCCCAGAACTTTAGCCAATAAGACAGACAGAAAAATGAGTTAGTGTGTGTGTGTGTGTGTGTGTGTGTGTGTGTGTGTGTGTGTGTGCGTGTATGTGTCTTTCATCTGTGGATCAGAGGGGACCTGGGCAGTACGGGTAGCCCAGTCTACCTGGAGCTTAAAGTAGGGAATCAAAACCTACATAGTACATACATAGGTTAAACTTTAATATAAAATATGACATGTTAATGAAATTGCAACACTGGATGACTAGGTCAGCAAAATACTGAAATAAGAGTTTAAGAGTTACAATGAAAATCAAAACAAAGCTCCAATATGTTTTATCAGTTTAGCAAGGATTTATGATAACCCTTCCTGATAAAGGTTCAACAATAACAATTCCATACTAGGAAGCAAGTTTTACCATGAATTTAAGGAAAAATATCAATACAAATTGCAAAGATTAATATTACTGTTGTCCAGATAAATTGTATCAGTTGGTGTTTCAGTGATATAGCACCCAAACAATAGTTTGGTAAAAGAACAATAATTTGTTATTATTCACTTAACCATGTAGGCCTGGTCATCTGGACTCACCTTTTGTGGCTTCTGCAGTAGCTATCCAAAGGGCAGTCCAACTTTGGTAGCTGGTTGACAATTGATTGATTGAGTAGACAAGGATAAAGGAACTTGAGCCTTTCATCATTAGCAGCTTTTAACCTACTGACAGCTAGAGGGATTCTAAACATCAGCAGAAGCTGGATTAGATCTTCAGAGATTTACTTGGAGCTTGTGTTTATTTACCAGACTATTTTTGACATACTTTTCTCAGAATGTCATATTTACTACATATAGTCCCCATGATCTTGGACATAAAGTGATTAAATGCAATACAATTAAACTGCTTTTATAGAGGACACTATAAAGGGAATCACACAGAGTGATATCTGTAATTTCAGGGTACAGGACAAGGTATCAAATTTCTTCTTCATGTAGCATTTGAAGCTTTTCACTTGAACTACACACTTACAAAGCAGAACATCAGGGCAGAACACATCTGGGATGCAAAAAGCCAAATACTCATCCTAGGGGATTTTGTCTCATTCTGAAAAGGGTTACTAAATTTTTTCAAATAAGTCTAGTAACAGTTACACATAAGTACTAAGCTCTAGGCTAAAATAATATTATTATTTCATTACATTATCTTTGTACTCAGTCCTCCATAATTGAAAATCCTGTTGGTCCCTAGACTAGAAAATAAAAATGATTCTCTAGTGTTTAAGTATATTTTTTATGTATAACAATGAGCTTGATCTGTAATTCCAGATAATTTAGGTTATTATGGAAAACTAATCTGTGTAACTCTAACTTTTCAATAATTAGACATAATTAGTTAAGAACATAATAATCCCTGAGGGACCTATGGTAATTTGGTACAGTAACATGAGGAAACAGACATATTTTATGTAATTAATGAAGTAACTATATAACACAACACCTACTTGTCTACTTAAATTTCCTGAATAGGACTTTGGAATGGACTAATCTAAGTTTTGAAATCACATAGAGTAATATTTCCTTCCACAGAAAAGTATTAAAAAAAAAATCTGTTTATATTTTATTTCCCTGAATTGATTTTTTATGGAGAAAAAAACTTAAGGAAGAGTGACAAAGTGAATAATAAACCTTCCCAGAATTCAGAGATACACAAAACTAATGAAAAAAATCCAGGAAATGAAAATAGGCAAGAGCAACCAGTCTTAAAATATAAATCATAATGGAGATACATAAAATGGAAACAAATAAAAAGAGAACAATTGCTTCTATTTCTTCCTTTTTTATTGATTATTTTGCCTTAAAGCAATTTCCTTTTTTTTATTAGGTAAGCCTTTATGGAAGATCCATGTGATTATATAGAATATCTTTGGTTGTTTCATATATTTGAGTTTTTGCATTAAATTCATAAATGATGCCCAAATAATTTTGGCCAATTCACTTTCATGCCTACTGAACTAAACTACATAGAAATAGTCGGTTTTATGACAACGTCAAATGACTCATGTAAGTACTACCCAAAAGAGATTTTGTTACTTATTAAGTTTTGAGTTTACAAAAATACCAATTACCCACTGTTAATTATTTGGAGAACAAAATATTAAATAAGAAAACCTTTGGTAAATTTTGCTAGTCATTCTGTTCATAAAGTTGCATAGTACTTCTGGACCAGTGTTTGTGTAAGGCACAGAGAAATAAGAAAATCCACCTCAAATAGGTAAAATTTCCTGTGAGAATTACTAGCAGCAGTAAGAATGGAGATGAGATAAAAACTCAATGAATTTTCACCCTATATCTCGGTCACTGTTCTATTGCTGTGAAGAGACACCATGACCAAGGCAACTTTTATAAGGAAAACATTTAATTTGGGGCTGGATTATATTTTCAGAGTATTAGTCCATGATCATCACTGTGGGAAATAGGCATGGGTACTACAGCAGTAGCTGAGAACTTTACATCCTATATTTTTTTTGTCATCAGAAAGAAAGACACTGGGCCTGTCATATCAAAACCCACTTCCAATAGCATACCCTTTCCAACAAGAACATACCTCTTAATCCTTCCCAAATAGTTCCACTAACTAGTGACCAAGCATTCAAACACATGAGTGTATGAGAGATATTTTCATTCAAGCCACCACAATCTGGGAGTTAACAGTGAGTACTATTTTACTCTTGTTCACCCTTTCTGACTTTGAGTGGCTAGTTTTCTAAAATTAAAAAAAAACAAACAAAAATAAACAAACAGAAATGAAAGACAAAAATGAAAAGTTTAATTTGTCAAAAGAAGATTGTAAATGCTTTTAAATAGTCAGCAAGTATCTTGAAAAAGCCAGATATTACAGTATCTTGGACACTTGAATTTAATAGAGAAAAACTTAAGTATAAAATAGATCTTGTGACTAAGGCTTATTTGTAATATCAAAGAAAAGGATAAAAAATGGCTTTGCAGTTGTATCATTAATAGTCTGAGTGCTTACAAGATACAAATACTAAGAACTGATCTGAGAGTTTACATTGTTGTTGCTATTTTTGTAGTTGTGTATTTCTATGTGTCCATGATATGAATGAATGAGAATGCACATGTTCACATCTATGAACAAATATAGGTACTTATAAATGTGTGCACACAAGCTATGCTTATGGAGACCCAGTGTTGATGTTGGGTATCTTCCTTGATTGTACTCAAACTTATTTTCAGCTGGAGAAATTAGAGAGGGACAACTCAGCTCAAGTAGTAAAAGGCACAGGATAGAATAATGATCTGAGTGTGAGTGAAGAATGAGTCTAGAAAAGGACCTATGAAATATAAGCAAGGCAGCTATGATGGTGACCATATGGAGTTCACTAAAGCAATGTGCATTATTTTGATGCCATTCTGAGGCTTCTGGCATAGTTTATCTTAATAATTATTTAAGCATATTTACTTTTATTTCTGTTTCAAAAAAAGAAATACAAGACTTTCAAAAATATCAGCACTTTCCTCATGGTGAAGTAATCATTACCCAAGAATTAACCATGCAGCATCCATGTAAGTATAAACATTTCCAGAACAACAAATAGACATTCTGATATTACTTTTTAATTTATTAATAATATTTTTATTTGTTTACATTTCAATGATATCCCCCTCCCAGTCTCCCTCCATGACTCCCCCACACCATTGCCCTCCCTTTTGTTTCTAAGAGGGTGCTCCCCCACCCATTCCTGCCTCGCCCCTCTAGCATCCTCTTCCCTTGGGCTTCAAGCCTCCACAGGACCAAGTGTCACCCCCCAAACTCATGCCAGATGAGGCAGTCTCTGCTACATATATGGTAGGAGCCATGAACTGGCCCATATATGCTCTCTGGTTGGAGGTATAGTCCCTGGGACCTCTAAAGGGTTAGGTTAATTGATACTGTTCTTCCTATAGGATTTCAATCCCCTTCAGTCCTTCCCCTAATTCTTCCATTGGGATTCCCAGGCTCAGTCCAATGGTTGGCTGTGAATATCTGCATCTGTCTTAGGTGCCGGCTGAGCCTCTCAGAGGATAGCCATACCAGGCTCTTGTCTGGGAGTACATCTTGGCATCAGGCTGTTCGTGCAGTTGCCAGTGATGGAAAAAAATGACATCAAAGGTGATTCAAATAAATGCAGCAGCAGAGGAGTTGACAAAATGAAACGAGATGTTGAGAATTTGAAAAACAAGTTGACAGAATGCCATGCTATCTAGAGACATAAACAAAAATACCAAAGAAAAACATCTAAGGACTAGAGAACTACCATGCTTATTCTGCAGAAAAGATCATTTCCAGGCCCTAAAGAATAATTTTAATAGTATTTTTTTAATTATTCTTTGAAATTTTCAAGAATATGTCTAACACATTATGATTGTATCACTCTCTCATTCTTTACTTCCAATTCCCTGTGGGGCCTGGTGACAAAATCCCTCTCAATTTTATGTCCACCTTTTTAGAACAAGTAATATCCTCATGAACCCAGTTAGAATTCTTCAGATACACATTTGGCGTGCAGTCACCCACTAGGCCAGGAACAACCTACTATTGCTGGTAGCCCATCAACTGCCAATAACTTTTCCTTTATAATCCCTCCCTGATCCAGGATGGGATTTTAACACACTTTATTTTATGGAGGTCTTGTTCATGTAACTATAGTTGCTATAAGCTCCTGTATGTAGCCACATCATATCCAGAAGACAGTATTCATCTTGTTCAGACATTGAAGTACCTGAAACGAGTCTGTTCATGACAACCAAACTCTAGAGATAAAAACCTATATGAACATTATCAAGCAAAGGAGCTAACTTCCAATAAAGGAACAAAATATGAATAACAACACTTTCAACCTCAGAAACAGGTCCAGAGAGGATAATTTAAGTGTCCATCTTGAAGATAGGAGTTTGAAACCCTCCAGATGAGGGAAGTAGCTCTATTTAGGGTGTGTTATATTTAAAGTCCATAAATATTTCACATTGAATGCAGGAAGCATGAGAAATAACCACAAAACCCCCTTCTGTATGGTTTAAAATGAAATAGTTTGGTAATAAATATAATCTTTAAGCATTTTATACATCAGTTAAAAATTCAATTAAAAATTAAAACCTACTAATAAAAGTGTCTCTCCAGATTTTATAAATGCTACAGTTAATATAACATTTCCATATAAGCAACCAAACATCATCTGTATGACTGCCATTATAACTAAACCTTTTATTGCCCTTCTGACAAAACAGCAAAAATATGGTACGAACTTTAAGCCAACCAAATAAGCAAACTCTCCTTAGTTTTACTAAACCAATTTTGATGCTTTAAATCCATGTTGCTATATGTCAAATAAAAGATATTTTTAAAGCTAAGGAAAAATAACCACATACAGGGTAGGAATTATGAAGAAAATACTAAAAGTTTTTCTCCAGATTGCTCTTATTAGGACGTGCAATAAGAATATTCCACAAAGGATTTTAATGACACTGCATTATATTCAGTGAGCAGAAGTATTTTATTTTCCATCCTGTTTCCTTAATGTCAGTGTGTGCCCACATATCATGGAATGGGGGACACATGGAACTGGTTTAATTTAGATTTTAGTTACATGCTGTATCATCAGGAACTGATAAAGCAACATAACAAGTAGCATATGCGAGCCTCAGCCACCCATGAGGATTCTGTTCCATGAAAAGCAAATGTTCAAGAAACAAAATTAATATTAATATTTTTTGCAAAAGTCAAAGGAGCTACTTCTGGTTGAGCTGAGTAATTAGAACATCTCTTTAGGTGAAGTTGCATTTATTTCACATAAGTCTCCAGTATTTAGTCTTGTTGGTATAACTCACAAAACTAACTTTGAAATAGTATGCAGAAAGCTCCTCCTTGAGAAAATGAGTGCAGTAAAATGGCAATCACAGTCATTGCCAAGGAAACTAGAATCGTATAGAAGAAGATAACTGCCCATGGTACAGAATTCCTCCATGGTAGATGTGCTTAGAACTCCATTGCTTTATGACACTTTGGAATACTCAACTACAAAGATCGTAATGAACAATAACAAACCTAGAAACAACTCCCATCAGGGACCCAGGCAAGGCCCTTCCTTTCCAGGCCTCTCAAACTGTAGACATAAGGATAAAGATTTAAAAGCCTTAAAAACTCACAATGAATGCTAAAAGGGTATTCCACAGCTGCTTCAATGGGCTGGTTTTTTGAAATGTCGCATTCTAACCTCACTTTTTCATTGTTTTAAATTTACAATTTTTCTTCATGTGTGAATGTGCAGTTGTGAGGGTGCATGCTCTAGAGCACACATGTAGGGTCAAAAGACAACTTGCAGGGCTGTTTTCTTCTATCATGTACATACAGGAGATTAAACCCACGTTGAAAGGCACAGCAGAAAGTTTTTTTTACCAATGGAATCATCTAGCTGACCCCACCTTTACCTCTAGAGTCAAACTCATTCAAAATATATAGGTCTGTTTCTATGTGTTCATTTCGGTGCTGTGGCCTACCTAAGATCAGTGCTGGGGTCTACCTAAGATCATTGTTGTGTTTTATTAAAAGGTAAGGAGAGAAGGAATATGTTTGGTAGATGTGTAGTCAGGTGTGAGGGAAAGGGGTGCCCATGCTGAGCCATCCTTTACCCCTAATGGACCAGCCACAGGACAGTATAGTATAGAATAGAGTTTATTCAGGGCATGAGGAGTGGAGTTGAAAGGGTAGGAGAGAGAGAAAGAGAGAGAGAGACAGAGAGAGAGAGAGAGAGAGAGAGAGAGAGAGAGAGGCCATGAACAAGTGGAGAGAGAGGGGGAAGGAAACAGGAGAGAGAGGAGTGAGAGCAGGAAGGCAAGAGAGCAAGAGAGAAAGGAGCTGGCAAGCAGCCCCTTTTATAGTTAGTCAGGCATACCTGGCTGTTGCCAGGTAATTGTGGGGCAGAGCTTAGACAAAATGCTAACAATCAGTGCTGTGGTCTACCTAAAATTAGTACTGTGGTCTAGCTAAGATGAGTGCTGGGATCTACCTATGATCAGTACTGTGGTCTACCTAAGACCAGGGCTGAGTTTTACCTAAGATCAGTGCTGCAGTCTAACTGTCAGCTGTATCTCATTCGGTACTAAAATGATCAACAGCTTGCAGTACACCACTCTCCCCCAGAGAAAACATGCAAAGGTTTAGGTTATGGTTTTACTTTGTTTTAATTGGATATTTTATTTATTTATATTTCAAATGTTATCCATTTTCCTGGTTCCCTCCTCCCCAAAACTCCCTATACCTTCCTCCCTTCCCCCTGTTTCTATGATGGTGCTCTCCCACCCACCCACCCACTCCCTCCTCACTGCCCTGGCATTCCCCTACACTGGGGCATCCATTGAGCCTTCACAGGACCAAGGGCCTCTCCCATGGAGGCTGGACAAGTCCATCCTCTGCTACATATGCAGCCATAGGTCCCTCCATGTGTACTCTTTGGTTGGTGGTTTAGTCCTTGGGAGCTCTGGGGTATCTGGTTGGTTCATATTGTTGTTCTTCCTATGGGGCTGCAGACCCCTTCAGCTCCTTCAGTCATTTCTCTAGGAGTGGTTATACTTCTTATAAACCTTCTTCCAATGATCCTTGAGCCAATCTAATTAGAACCAAGAAGTCTCTTGCTGATAGTTGATTGATATTTAATATTAGCCTTTATTACTCAACACATCTTTTAAAAAGGTAAAATGACTGAATTACTTGCCATTATTTTTTCTTCACAAGGAAGTTTTCCAACATATTGCTATCATCTGAATATTTATGCTTTCTCCACCCCAACTTGACATGTGACTAGTGGATGATGATATTAAGATTGAGTTCTTGAGGCTGAAGATGGATTGATGATTGACAATGCTTCCTACTTTTCCAGAAAGTACAAGTTTTGTCCTAGTACCCCTGTCAGGCAGTTCACAACACTTACATCTCCAAATGCAGACGACTCAATGCTTTCTTCTGGTCCTTGTGGGTACTGAACTCATGTGTGCATGTATAAACACAATCCCCCCTCTCCCTCCCACACACACTCACACTTAGGCATGCCTGCATGCATGCAAATATGGAGCTATAAGTGGTCCTATATGTGTGTGACCATCTGTTATTACTTATAATACATATATTACATCATGAGATTCTTCCAACTAATCAATGCAAGAATGCATCATTTTTAATGACTTCACACTGTCTTACTGCTGACCTACTGCATATAATTTAAATTAGAAAACTATGGGGTTTCCAATTTCTGCCTATTGGAAACAATATTAATATGGCTCTATGTTACCATATGGGCAAACACATTTTGGGTGCAAACTCCATCACCCATTTGCAAGAAATATTCAGAAGTGAAATTACTGAGCCAATGGATAAATGTGAACTGTTTTGTCCAGCTGTCTCCAAACAACCCTTTGTCCCATCTCCCATTTATTTCTTGTAGAATCAACTAACATTGGCTATGTGCTTGCTTTCTCCTGGGCAATGGGTACTAGGTAATGAGACACAGAAGAATAACACCATTGTAACCAGCAACTCTCAAATTACAGAGTTTAGAAACAGGATATACAGATACTTTAAATGCAACATTGTAAGCGTTGAGTTCAGGACTAATTGCGGGAAACTATGTTCCTAAACATATATTAAAGCATCAACTTTTATACGTGCCTGTATACAGTGGCCCTAAGCTTCATGTTGGATGGGTCTTACTGCATTCATTCTGCACACGGAAACAAATCTCAGCCTTGGAGAACTGAAGTATCTTCTATAAGTGCAATTTCTATTATCACAGTTCAGAGACCTTTAGCTTTGTGACCATGGATAACTAAATGTTAAGAGTCAATTTCTCTATAGAACCTGTAGAGACCATATCCAGTGCATAGGCATGACCCTGGTTAAGGGATAAGGCCACCTACCCATCTCAAAAATATTAATCCAGAATTCCTCATATCAAAAGGAAATGCAAGGACAAAGAATGGAGCAGAGACTGAAAGAAAGGCCACCCAGAGACTGATGATCCACCTAGGGGTCCATCCCATCTGCAGACACCAAACCCAGACACTATTGGTGATGCCAAGAACTGCTTTCTGACAGGAGCCTGGTATAGCTGTCCCCTGAGAGGTTCTGCCAGAGTCTTACCAATATATATGTAGATGTATGCAGTCAAACATTGGACTGAGCCCAGGTACCCCAATGGAGGAGTTAGAAAAAGAACTGAAGGAGCTGATGGGTTTGCAACCCCATAGGAAGAACAACAATATAAACCAGTAATACCCAACAAAGTTCCCAGGAACTAAACCACTAAACAAAGAGTATACATGGAGGGACCCATGGCTTCAGCTGGATATGTAGCAGAGGATGGCTTAGTCAGGCAGCAATGGGAGGAGAGGTCCTTAGTCCTGTGAAGGTTTGATGACCCAGGGTAGGGGAATGCTAGAGCAAGAATGGGTAGGCAGGTGGGGGAAGCACTCTTATAGAGGCAGGGGAGGGGGAGGAGATAGGGAGTTTGTGGAGGGGAAACTGGGAAAGGGAATAACATCTGAAATGTAAATAAATAAAATAACCAATAAAAATGATGAAAAAAAAGTCAGTTTCTCAATGTGTAAAAATAAGGGTAAAGTGGATTTTCAGACTGTACCAAAGATCTGCATTAAGCTAGCATGCTTCCAAAGTATTTCCTAATCAGGCACATTTTCTTTAGTGTTCTGCTTTCAACCCTCTCAGTGTCCTTCAGGGACATCTGGTATTGGGGACATCTTTCTCCCTCAGCAGAAGGCATTAAAATCTCTTTAATACTTTCTTCCTGTTTATACTTTACATATATTTTCACAGGGATTCTTTAGTTAATTCTTATTGAAACTGTATTTTTGCTTCCATGATATATCATATTCTGGTACTTGACTTTGAATAGCTGAAGTAGTTAGAGTAAACTGAGTTCCTAAAGTAATCTAAGGTACATTATTAAAACTCTTCCAACAAAAGTGGGCAATTAACACACATGCCATTATTTAAGGGCACAAAGAACAGAGCATGTGTAATGGAATAAAGTAAACTCCCGCTTCAGACTGTTGAGGTAAATAAACAGAATTAACGACTTTAATTTTAGTACTTTTCACTCATGTAAATATAAAAAGAGTCACAAGTGATGTATTCTGAACCTCTCAGGCAATTCATTAAAGCTAATCACTTTTTCCATTAATTGTTCCGGAGCTGGTGTATAGTCCCATCACAGATGTCACTTGGTATTTTTTAGTTAACTTTGATAGTGTTTCTAAAAACCTAAATATGCCACGTTTGCCTGTTTTTGTTAAAAAGGAAGATGTGGAGGGGAGAAATGTGAAGAAAGTCTTGATTTGTATTCATGCTTTCAACAGAATAATCAGCTGAAAGGCTCTTTAGAGGGTAGAGATCACATTAAACAGCTCTCAAAGTAAAACCATCTCATCCCTTTTTAAAACATAAAGATGGTCCTCACTAGAAACAGCAAGATGCAGAGAGAGCATCTGCTCTGACCTGTCAGAGCAGCATGATGCAAGGTGGATCAAACTGGCTCTTTCCAGCCAGTGCACATCTTCCCCTTAATCATTCAATCACCAGTGTAGAGTCTGCTCCCAGATATATTTCTCTAGTGGTTCATTTAATTAATACTACAGCATAGAAATCATTTAGTTTATCTAAAACCAGGTCTATCTGAGTGAACTTTTATAAGGGGCATTTGTGGAGTGCCATGTAAAGAAGAGATACATTCTACCTGGCTAGAAAATATACACAGAGGACTTACAGTTAATGTGTTATTACAATCACTATTTCCATCTATATTGGGTTTTTAAAAGCTATTTAAAAATTCATATTATTAAACAGCAATACAAACTCACTCCTAAAATTGAATGATATTAACTTCTCTCTCTCCCAAGTGCACTTTTGAAAACCTCTTTAACTAGAAGATAACTAGTTTAACCAGTCGTACTAAACATTCTGTCTTAGATATAAAACATGATTATTGCAAGCTTACTATTCCATGGGATTCACTGGGTTGGAATTTATGTTCTGGTCATAAAATCCAACAATAGCTTCAGAGTCAGATATGTTTCCAATCCTGGGAGACACGAATGCAGCGCTTGCATTAAGTAGATTCTGGAGGAGTCACTTTATATGCACAGACAGTTTAAGGGAAAGACATTGTTTGAGGAGACAGAGGGAGAGGGAGAGATGAAATGAGGGAGCTCTGGAGGGAGGAAAAGACAGAGAGGGAATATTAAAAGTCCAACAAAAAAGAGCTATGTTTAAACTATGAAGTTAGCAAATTGAACTGAAAGACCAGGGTATGGTCTCTACCTCTCCATTCACAGCTCGTCCAGTTTTGTGTTTAAATCTTTTATCCACAGACTTGAACAGTGAATACATTGTTATGAACAACATGATTAGAAAAGGCAAATTATAAAACCAAAATTATATGTGTATATATATGACCTATTTTCAGATTGTATTTCAAAACCATAGATCAAGGCATCTACAAAAGTACATGGTACTATTATTGTTGCCTGGGCAACTACTCTGATTTCAAAAATTAGGATGCTAAACATACTAAGGAAAACAGTAAAAAGTCCTCTGCTTGCAGATGTTCCTATTATAAGACTTTATGGAACTGTATAGAAGAAACATAACATACTTTTTGACATAAATTTATTTTAATTCTTTTTTAAAGTTTTGGGGTATTTTTAAGTATTAAATAATTTAAAAATTAAAAAAAAATTTATTTCTTCACGACTGCATAGCTTTTCAGCTCTTGCTCATGTAAGTGCATATGTGAATCAAGTCCATTTTCAGGGTCCTTCAGTCAGAGGTTTCTTCAGTCTAGGCTGTGGTTTCTTTGGCAGTGCATCTCCCTCAGATACTTAGAGGCATCCTTTCTGTTTGTTTCTAGGCAGTCCTAGGTCACACCCACACTAGTAAATACTCAGTCTGTAAATCTCCTCGAACTCATTATTGTTTCAACTCCATCCCTCTGTTTGTTCTAAGTTTGAAGATGACTACCTTAAAGTCTATCTGTTATAACAACTGGGGACATCTCACCTTAAATTTGTTCTACATCGAGAATTTTAATCAATTTAAGGACTATAACTAAATGAAAGCTTTTAATTTAATGGTTATTACTCATAGCATTGGGAAAAATCCTTTTTCTCCTATTTAGATTCTAAAAACACTGGATGGCTATTTCAGCAGTGCACTTATGTATATTTCTAGATCCACTTACTTCTCCCAATCAGGTTCTGAACCAGAAGGCTATTTCCTATGTTTACCTTTGTTTTATAATAACTTGTAGAATGGCCAGTAGTGGTTAACATTGCGTTCTTAAACAATAGTTCTACTTACACCTTTTATCCAGGAGCTCAAAGTTACCTAAGCATCTGTGTTGCCTCTCAGGTTCTGACTGGAATACTCTCACCAAATATTTGATTAGAACCAAATGCATTTCCTTTGTCTCCTTCAGAATGGGCTTTCTCAACGCCTATACATTGCCATCAAAGGAAATACAGTGCACTGTACTTGAGTCCTGTTTCTGAAAGTAATTTCTGAGTAAGAGGTTATAGGTGACAACAAATTACACTACACATCTGATAGTGTTAATATCTAAAATACATAGAGGGTCCCCAAATCATAGATAATAAGAAAACAAATAGGGCACTTAAAAATGGAATACAGATCCAAACAGAGAATTCTCAAAGAAGGAAACTCAAATGTTTGGTAAACACTTTAAGAATTAGACAACATTCTTTGTCATTTGGGAAATGTAAATCAAAATACTTTGAAATTTCATTTTATACCCTTCAGAATGGAAACAATCAATAAAAACAAGTTACAGCTTATGTTGGCAAGGATCTGGAATAAGGGGGACCACTCATCCATTGCAAGTGGGAGTACAAACATCTACGGCCACTCCACTTTGGAAACCATTGTGGCTACTCCTCAGGGAGCTGGGAAGAGATCTGCTTCAAGATCCAGCTAGACCATTCCTGGGCATGTACCCAAAGGACTCTTCACCCTTTCACAGAACATGTATACAACTGTGATCATTGTGGCTCTATTCACAATAGACAGAAATTGGAAATAACCTAGATGTTTCTCAACAGATAAATTGATAAAGAAAATGTGGCCAATTAAGACAATTGAGTAATATGTGACAGCAAATGTCATTGGAAGAAGTTTAAAGACCAAGAAAATTCTTTAATCCCCTGGTATATAATACCTGTAATATGTGTATACTATAAATTTTGTATATTGTATCAATATTATAGGAATGATAATATTATATATAATATATATTATAATACATAATATTTGTGCATACTTTACTGGTAATTTGAAAGCTACTGCAAAAATATTTCAGAAGCTATAACGTTAGAATAATTATTACATTTACCCTGCCTCATTAGACACTACTATAAAACAGAGTCCCTACATTTGCTCTACTCTGCAACGTTTAAACATACTGGGAAGAAATATATTTGCCCAACAAAAAACTTGTGTTTTAAGTCGTGAAAAGTTTTCATGCCTAACAGCCAGCAGAATAAAACCTCTCTTCTTCAGTAAGAAAATGAACAGAGAGCAAAGCCATAAGATCTCTACAAACATGCAACACTAGTCTCCAGCTAGAAGTTCCTGGCTCCGAGCATGGTGGAAAGAGTCTTAGAGAGGAATAAGCCAGGAATAAAGACACCATACTTATAGTGACCTTGGAGCAATCCCAGATGTACAAACAGAGCTTCTTCCACAGCTCATTAGAAAAGAGTAGTCTTAAGAAATAAGACATAGGGTTTATGAGCACAAAAGAGAGAAGAGAGAGAGAGAGAGAGAGAGAGAGAGAGAGACAGAGAGACAGAGAGACAGAGAGACAGAGAGAGAAAGAGAGAGAGGGAGGCTAAGCAGAAATGAAAAAAGGAATGCAGATCCTTGAAATAAAAGTGTAACCAATGATAAATTTTCTTACATGCATCTTTTCGAATTCCATAAGTAAGCACATATCATTTTATATTTTCTTCCTATTATTATGGATTTATCAGCAGCTAGACTCAGCCTTGTACTTATTTCTGTCTGTCATTAGACTATATTTAATAATCTGTTGAAAATTCCTATATTTCATTTGTTTTCTCTGTATCTACAATTAACTTATAATGTCTAGAAATCAACTGTTTTATTATTATTATTAACTTATTATTAATAGCAATTATGTGTGCAATTATATTATATGTTACCAATGTCATTAATTATTGGATGAATAGATGTCATTATTATGTGAACCTCTGTTGATATTAAAAGCTGCTTTAAATTATACAAAAATTTGTAACACAGTTTAGATCATCCACAGTTATATTAAATGAAGGACGAAGGTGATTACCACTAGGTAATATTTCACACAGCCAAAGCATTATAAAGATGTACTGACAGGCATTTGTGCACAGAGATATAAAAATTTTGTAGTGCATACTGCTGTGGTTAAAAAGTACCCAATACGTCGTACATTCAAATATACCCCAAAATCTGCCCACTTTAATGTTCAATAGAAGTAACATATTTTTATTCTTAAATAAAGTTGAATGAAATATATTCATCCAATATTGGATACATTCTAAAGTGAATATTCCAACAGTAAAATTAGAAACTCTTCCTAGGTGTGTATTCTGGACTTGTGCTCACCATTCCCTTTAGACCTAGCTTTAATCAACTGAGCAATGTACATATATTCCAGTCTCCTACATAATTCAAAATAATAAGAGTAAAAATAAACACACACAGAAACACACACACACACACACACACACACACATGACATACACGCACAAGTTTCCAGTGACTAAGTACGATGTCTCTCTCTCATCATTTTGTCTCAGCCAGTGCACAAATACAGAATCAAATGAAATCTTACTACTAGTCTTCTCATAAACTCATCAATATAGTTTTTATCCTTGCTGCAGTTTCAGGGCTATATTAATTTCTAATGATAGAATGGTGACATGGCTGCCCTGTGTCACAAACTGTACCAAATCTTAAGCCAATGAATAAAAGTGTAGGGAACTGCACAGGATACTTCATGGCAGGGGGCAGGGTGGGGCGTGCAGTCCAAACTGCAATCCCGAGAAAGGAGGAGGGTTATCATAGGTCTGGATGCAGGAGTTACAGAGAGTTAAGACATACTTCATTCACCAACATATATGCTGGTAGGCAGACAGGAGCTGGGCAGCACCCATGTACACAAAGACAAGCTCAGTTCATACATAGGCAGATATAAGCATAAATGCAGATGATACACAGACAACATGTAGCTGGTATAGGCAAAGGGGAGGGTGTCTCATCTTAAAACAATATTTATATAAAACCTATACAATAGTGGCACTTTGCCAGAAGTAGTTATACAGCACATTAGATCAAGGTTTTCATTTCGATGTCCCGGAAGAATGGTATCAGCCATGTTTGGGAGACCCACGGCCTTCCTAAAGTTCAGCAGTAATCATCTCTTCCCACACCAGATGTGCATATCAATACATTTTGTCCAAACATAAACTAGCTCTTAGGGCCTCTGTTCCTTACAATACTGTGTGAAAAACTTTTGAAAAGATGTAGGCTCTGGCAATTTGAGTTGAGATTATACTTTAGGCAGAATCTTTGTGAATTTTATATTCTTTTTCCTTAAAATGTTGAGATATATCTTAAACGGCATGTGTCTGTGTGTGGGTGTGTGTACACATGAATGATGGCATCCAGAACAGCCAGAAGAGGTGCTACAGGCAGTTGTAAGGTGCTAGGTGTAGCCTCTGGAAGTGAGCTCAGGTCTTATGGATGAGCAGCAAGTACTTTTCACTACTGAGCCATCTCTCCAGCTCCAGCCTCTTCTCAATCCTGAGAATCGAATTATGACTCATCTCTTCTCTTTGTAGGCTCTGAAATCCAGGATACACACTAAGACTAGTTCATAAAAATTTTAATTTATTAAACATGCTACTGATGATTTACAGAGCAAGTTTAGTACAGACCTTGCCAGTCCATACAATCTTGAAAAGGCACCTCCTATGATAGATGGACTTATTCCAAGTACAAATTATTAGATCTCTCATACAAATATATCTTTTTTTTAAATCAACAGGGAAAGACATGAAAGTTACTGAAGACCCTTGAGGAGATGATATATGAATCAAATATATTTTAAAATTACAGTGTAATAAATCTTAAGTTGGTATAACATCATACAGCATAGATTTAACAAGTATCATATTACAAGGTTATCATAATTAGAGACCCAAAGTAGATAAAATAGATATTTTATGTTAAATATAAAACCAAATAATCATGTTTCTACAATTAAATGAAATTAAACATTTTTTTTTCTGGCATGTATGTGTAGGTAGGAATGAGGATAATTTCATGTCATTTTTAAGTGTCATACACCTCTTTATTTAAGTTTGAGGTAGGTCTCTGACTGTCCTGGAGCTCACTGAGTAGGGTAGGCTTTCTGGACTGTGGGACCCAAGGATCTACCTCTATTGCCTTTTTCTGTCCTAAGATTGCAAGCATAGGATCCAATACCTGGCTTTTCATGAGTTCTAGGTATCAAACTTAGGCAACATGCTTGTGGAGGAAGCACTTTACACAATTACTTTTTAAAATCTAACACAAGGAAGGTCTTTTTCTTTGCTTTTGTCTCCCCCTACATCCAAATTATGCATACCTACATCCTAATATATGTATATTTGTCTAAGTGTTCATTGAATTTGAAATGAAATTAATGCTTTTTTCAGGCACGTAAAATTTCTTAATTGTATATAATTAGAAATCTTTAGATTATATAGTTCTAAATATATAAATATGTACATATTTTATTAACTTTTTGACATCATATGTGACAACTTAGTTGGCTTGTGTTGGTCCTTAGAAAGTTATGGCTGTGATGATAATTCAAGGGTATATGATTACAGCTCATTTGGGAATATGAATGTCAGAAAATAGTTGCAAGAACTAACATCAACCAGGTTCAGAAGGCCCGGTTTGGAAAAATGTTACTTCCATTAGTCTACTACAATAGGCAGGTCCTGAAACATCTCAGTTATTGGTCTCAGGTTTCAAAACCCACAAATGGTGATGTTTGAGACCCTTCAGATTTTTTTAACGCATATTTTATTTACATTTCAAATGTTATTCCCTTTCCTGGTTTCCCTCCCTCCTGGAAACACCCTATAACATTGTCCCTCCCCCTGCTTCTATGAGGGTGTTACTCCACCCACCCACCTGCTCCCACCTCCCTGCCTTGGCATTCCCTTACACTGAGGCATCTATCAAGCCTTCATAGGACCAAGAACCTCTCCTCCCATTGATACATGACAAGGCCATCCTCTGCTACATATGCAGTTGGAGCCATGTGTACTCCTTTCTTGATGACTTAGTCCCTGGGAGTTCCAGGGAGTCTGGTTGGTTGATATTATTGTTCTCCCTATGGGGTTGCAAACCACTTCAGCTCCTCAATCTTTTCTCTAATTCCTCTATTAAGGACACTACACTCAGTCCAATGGTTGGCTGTGAACATCTGCCTCTGTATTTGTAAGGCTCTGGTACGGCCTCTTTCAAGTGACAGCCATATCAAGGCCCTTTTCAGAATGCACTTCCTGGTATCCACAATATTGTCTGGGTTTGTTAATTGTATGTGGTATGAATCCCCAGGTGGGACAGTCTCTGGATCGTCTTTCCTTCAGTCTCTGCTCTACACTTTATCTCCATATTTGTTCCTGTGTGTATTATGTTCTTCTAAGAAGGGTTGAAGCACCCACACTTTGGTCTTCCTTCTTATTGAGCTTCATGAAGTCCATGAATTGTATCCTGGTTATTTGGAGTTTTGGGGCAAATATCCACTTATCAGTAAGTGCATACCATGTGTGTTCATTTGTGATTGGGTTACTTCACTCAAAATGATATTTTCTAGTTCTATCCACTTGCCTGAGAATTTCATGAATGCATATGCTTCCTTGTGTAAATGTACCACATTTTCTGTACCCATTCCTCTGTTAAGAGACATCTGGGTTCTTTCCAGCTTCTGGCTATAATAAATATGGCTACTATGAACATAGTGGAGGATGTGTCCTTATTACATGTTGGAACATCTTCTGGGAAAAAACCCAGGAGTAGTATAGCTGAGTCCTAAGGTAGTGCTATGTCCAATTTTCTGAGAAACTGCCAAAATTTCCAGAGTGGTTGGACCAGCTTCCATTACCACCAGCAATAAAGGAATGTTCCTCTTTCTCCACATCCTTGCCAGCAAATGCTGTCACCTGAGCTTTTTATTTAACTATTCTGGTGAGTGTGAGGTGGAACCTCAGGGTTTTTTGATTTGCATTTCCCTGATGACTAAGGATGTTGAACATTTCTTTAGGTGCTTCTTAGCCATTCAGTATTCCTCAGTTGAAAATTCTTTGTTTAGCTCTATACTTGAATTTTAATAGGGTTATTTGGTTCTCTGGAGTCTAACTTATATAGATAGATAGGTAGATAGATAGATAGATAGATAGATAGATAGATAGATAGATAGATAGATAGATAGATTTAGATAGATTGATAGATTGATAGATTGATATATATATGATATATAGATATATAATATATGGATTACATATATATGTAATGGATTACATTGATAGATTTCAGGGATGCAGGGATGGTTCAATATATGGAAATCCATCAACATAATTCACCATATAAACAAACTCAAAGAAAAAAACGATATGATCATCTCATTAGATGCTGAGAAAGCATTTGACAAAATCTAACACCCCTTCATGATAAAAGTCTTAGAAAGATCAGGAATTCAAGGCTCATACTTAAACATAGTAAAAGCAATATACAGAAAACCAGTAGCCAACATCAAACTAAATGGAGAGAAACTTGAAGTAATCGCACTAAAATCAGGGACTAGACAAGGCTTCCCACTCTCTCTCTCTGCCTATTCAATATAGTACTTGAAGTCCTAGTCAGAGCAATTAGACAACAAAAGGAAATCAAAGGGATACAAATTGGGAAGGAAGAAGTCAAACTATCACAATTTGCTGATGATATGATAGTATACTTAAGTGACCCCAAAAATTCCACCAGAGAACTCCTAAACCTGATAAACAATTTCAGCAAAATTATAAAATTAACTCAAGCAAATCAGTGGCCATCCTCTACACAAAGGATAAACAGAATGAGAAAGAATTTAGGGAAACAACACCATTCACAATAGTCACCAATAACATAAAATACCTTGGTATAACTCTAACTAAGCAAGTAAAAGATTTGTATGACAAAAACTTCAGGCCTCTGAAGAAGGAAATCGAAGAAGCTTGGCAGGATTAATATAGTAAAAATGGCCATCTTGTTGAAAGCAATCTACAGATTCAGTGCAATCCCCATCAAAATTCCAACTCAATTCTTCACAGACTTAGAAAGAGCAATTTGAAAATTCATCAGAAATAGCAAAAATCCTAGGATAGAGAAAACTATTCTCAACAATAAAAGAACCTCTGGTGATATCATCATCCCGGACATTAAGCTGTACTACAGAGCAATTGTGATAAACACTGCCTGGTATTGGTGCAGTGACAGGCAAGTGGATCAATAGAATAGAACTGAAGACCCAGAAATGAACCCACACACTTCTAGTCACTTGAAATTTGAGAAAGGAGCTAAAACAATCCAGTGGGGAAAAGACAGCATTTTTAACAAATGGTGCTGGATTAACTAGCAGTTAGCATGTAGAAGAATGCAAATCTATCCATTCCTATCTCCTTGTACAAAGCTCAAGTACAAGTGGATCAAGGACCTCCACATAAAACCTGATACACTGAAACTAATAAAAGAAAGAGGGGAAAAGCCTTGAGCACACGGGCACAGAGGAAAATTTCCTGAACAGGTATGTTGTGGCTTCATTGTCATTAAACTCTAGAAAGTCTTTAATTTCTTTCTTTATTCCTTCCTTGACCAAATTATCATTGAGTAGAGTGTTGTTAAGCTTCCACATGTATGTGGGCATTCTATTGTTTATGTTGTTATTGAGGAGCAGCCTTAGTTCATGGTGATCTGATAGGATACAAGGAATTATTTCAATCTCCTTGTATCTGTTGAGGCCTGATTTGTGACCAATTATATGGTCAATTTTGGAGAAGGTACCATGAGGTGCTGAGAAGAAGGTATATCCTTTTGTTTTAGGATAAAAAGTTCTATAGATATCTATTAAATCCATCTGTTTCGTAGTTTATGTTAGTATCACTGTGTCCTTGTTTATTTTCTGTTTCCATGATCTGTCCATTGCAGAGAGTGGGATATTGAAATCTCCCACGACTATTGTGTGCTGTGTAATGTGTGCTTTGAGCTTTAGTGACGTTTCTTTTATGAATGTAGATGCCCTTGTATTTGGAGCATAGAGGTTCAGAATTGAGAGTTCATCTTGGTAGATCTTACCTTTGATGAATATGAAGAGTCCCTCCTTATCTTTTTTTGATCACTTTAGGGTGAAAGTCGGTTTTATTCGATATTAGAATGGCTACTCCAGCTTTTTTCTTGGGGCCATTGGCTTGGAGAATTGTTTTCCAGCCTTTTATTCTGAGATAGTGTCTGTCTTTGTCACTGAGGTGGGTTTCCTGTATGCAGCAAAATGTTGAGTCCTGTTTACACACCCAATCTGAAAATCCATGTCTTTTTATTGGAGAATTGAGTCCATTGATATTAATAGATATTAAGGAAAAGTAGTTGTTGC
>NW_022196894.1:74365134-74368559 GCF_008632895.1 Mastomys coucha | reverse complement strand
TAGATGTTCTTAGTGACTCTGACCAGAGCTTGTCCTGTCCCTGCCACCCTGCAAGACCCCTGAGACTCCTGGGGCCTGTGCCTCCTGGCTGGCTGCTCCCAGCTTAGAAACTCACTGGAGAGAAGATCTTATTTTTTTCTTTATTTATTCCTTGACCAAGTTATTATTGAGTAGAGCATTGTTCAGTTTCTGTATGAATGTGCATGTTCTGTTGTTTTTGTTGGAGTTATGACCAGCCTTAGTTTGTGGTGATCTGACAAGGTGCATGGAATTATTTCAATCTTCTTGTATCTGTTGAGGCTTGTTTTGTGGCAATTATATGGTCAATTTTGGAAAAGGTACCATAAGGTGCTATGAAGAAAGTATATTCTTTTGCTTTAAGATGAAAATTTCCATACCTACCTGTTAGATCTGTTTGGTTCATAACTTCTGTTACTTTCACTGTTTCTCTGTTTAGTTTCTGTTTTCATGGCCTGTCTATTGCTGAGATTGGGGTGTTAAAGTCTCCCACTATTATTGTGTGATGTGTGTTTTGAGCTTATAAAAGTTTCTTTTGTGAATGTGGGTCCCCTTGCATTTGGAGCATAGATGCTCAGAATTGTTTTATCATTTTTTATAAGTTTTGGTTGAAGTTGATTTTATTTCATATTAGAATGGTTATTCCAGCTTGTTTCTTGGGACCATTTGCTTGGAAAACAGTATTCCAACCTTTTACTCTGAGGTAGTGTCTATTTTTGTCACTGAGATGGTTTTCCTGTATGCAGCAAAATGCTGGGTCCTGTTTACAGATCCAGTCTGTTAGTTTGTCTTTTTGTTGGAGAATTGTGTCCATTGATGTTAGGAGATATTAAGGAAAGATGATTGTTACTTCCTTTGATTTTTGTTGTTAGAGGTGGAATTATGTTTGTGTGGCTATCTTCTTTTGGGTTTGTTGAAAAACTACTTTCTTGCTTTTTCTAGGGTGTAGTTTCCCTCCTTGTGTTGGTGTATTTCATCTATTATCCTTTGTAGGGCTCAATTTGTGGAAATATACTGTGTAAATTTGGTTTTGTCATAGAATATCTTGTTTTCTCCATCTATGGTAATTGAGAGTTTTGCTGGGTATAGTAGCCTGGGCTGGCATTTGTAGTCTGTATGACATCTGCCCAGGATCTTCTCACTTTCATAGTCTCCGGTGAGAAGTCTGGTGTAATTCTGATAGGTCTGCCTTTATATGCAACAAAATCCTGGGTCCTGTTTAAACATCCACTTGATCTTTTTCCCTTACTGCTTTTATTATTTTTTTCTTTATTTAATGTATTTAGTGTTTTGATTATTATGTGATAGAAGGTGTTTCTTTTCTGGTCCAGTCTATTTGGAGTTTAGTAAGCTTCTTTTATGTTCATGGGTATCCATTCTTTTAGGTTAGGGAAGTTTTCTTCTATAATTTTGTTGAAGATATTTACTGGCCCTTTAAGTTGGAAATTTTTACTCTCTTCCATACCTATTATCCTTAGGTTTGGTCTTCTCAATTGTGTCCTGGATTTCCTGGATGTTTTGGATTAGGAGCTTTTTGCATTTTGCCTTTTCTTTGACCTTGTGTCAATGTTTTCTAAGGTATCTTCTGCCCCTGAGATTCTCTCTACTATCTCTTGTATTCTGTTTGTGATGCTTGCTTCTATTATTCTTGATCTCTTTCCTAGGTTTTCTAACTCCTGGGTTGTCTCCCTTTGTGATTTGTTTATTATTTCTATTTCTATTTTTAGATCTTGCATGGTTTTGTTCATTTCCTTTGCCTGTTTTTTTGTGTTTTCCTGTAATTCTTTAAGGGATGTTTGTGTTTCCTCTTTAAAGGCTTCTCCCTCTTTACCTATGTTCTCCTGTATTTCTTTAAAGGAGTTATTTATGTCCTTCTTAAAGTCCTGTATCATCATCATGAGAAGTGATTTTAGATCTGAATCTTGTTTTTCCGGTGTGATGGTGTATCCAGGACTTGCTCATTGATCCTAAGATCCTGAGTATGCTAGAACACCTGGAAGTGGAGCCTCCTCTGGGGGCTATGGGACTGGCTGCCAAGTTCATGCCCAAGGTAAACTGGTGCAGACCAGAAGGAATCAACCCTTCAGAATTTTACTGTCTGAGTTTCTGGAAAAATTCTGCTGTCAACATATATAAAGGAAATGTAAAATTAGTGTTCTCAACCAAAAAATTTTTGCCCCCAGCATAGTAATGGAATAAGATTAATCTTTGTAAATGCTCCACAACTTTGAAACTTTTTTGACAATAGGGATAAATCATTGGAAATGAAATATGTATAGATATAGATTTGATATACATATGCGTATAGATGTGTAACTTTCTATGTAAATTATTGTATCATATTAAATATTCCCTTAGTAGTTATTTGCAGAAATATTAGAAATATATTCTGTCCTAATTCAGAGAGTAAATTCTGTTATTTCTTAATTGTCTTCTAAACTGAATATCATAATCAATCAAGTAATTATTTGGAAAATAGAGAATTTTTTTATATCAAATAACACCTTGAATTAGATTTCTTGAATATATAAAAATGTATATATGTATATATATATACATATATATATATTCATTCTCATTTGAACTTGCATAGCTATTAGTGGAAAGAAAAGTAAACAAGAGAAGACTTAGCCTTTCCATCTCAAAACAAGAGCCAGCAATACTCTCACGTCATTAATTCAAAAGCACATCTGTCATGTTCAGGTAAAATATTTATTAGTAGTAAGTTGGTTCATATAATACTGCTGAGAATATTTTTCATGAGGAAAATGGCCTTTAAAATAAATCTTATATGTAAAGTTATATGGATTGGAGGTTGAAGGACAGCTCCCAGGAGAGTAAGCTAACTGGGCTCTTAGGTATGAATATGTTTTTTTAAAGCTACCCTCATTTCACCTCCTTACTGAATGCCAGATTGTTCCATGAATTGAATTCTTTCCAGTCTGAAAATACTTAATATGAATAAACATTATAGCAAAGGTTAACAAGGCCAAATTCTACTAATATAAAAATTTTAAAACAAATAATAATCGTTAGAACAATCATTTATTCTGTCTTATAGCCCATGGCTAGTTGAATTTTTACAATATGTTACTCAAAAAATAATTCTGTATAATTTTATCAAGTCCTTAACACTCCTTACTTGAATGGCTTTTAATTTTTTTACAATGGCTCTCAGCAAAAGTATATCACATATCACATATGTGAAAAATGTTTGACAAAACCAAACATAGCTTTACTACATGTTATACACTTAAATTTTATATTACCATTTATTACCTTTTAAAACTACTGTTTAAGTTCAAGTTAATGTTTTTCCAGATTTTTTTTTCAGTTTTGTTTTGTTGGATATTTTATTTATTTACATTTCAAATGTTATCCCCTTTCCTGGTTCTCCCCCGCCAAAA
>NW_022196894.1:74341874-74365092 GCF_008632895.1 Mastomys coucha | reverse complement strand
AAAAAAAAAAAAAAAAAAAAAACCTTATACCCTCCCCTCTCCCCCTGCTTCCATGTGAGTGTTCCCTCACCCACCCACTCACTCCTGCCTCCCCACCCCAGAATTTCTCTACACTGAGGCATCAAGCCTTCACAGGACCAAGGGCCTCTTCTTCAATTGATGCCGGACAAGGCAATCCTCTGCTACCTTATGTGGCTGGAACCACGGGTCCCTCCCTGTGTACTGTTTGGTTGGTGGTTTAGTCTCTGGGAGCTCTAGGGGGTCTGGTTGGTTGATATTGTTGTTCTTCCTATGGGGTCACAAAACCCTTCAGCTCCTTCAGTCCTTATCCTAACTCCTCCATTGGGGACCCTGTGTTCAGTCCAATGATTGGCTGTGAACATCCACCTCTGTATTTGTCAAGCTCTGGCAGAGCCTCTCAGGAGACAGCTATAACAGGTTCCTGTCAGCATTAAGGTAATATCCTGAACTTCAGATCATAGTAGAAAATAGAGGCATGAAAGTCTCTAAGAAAAATGTAAAAGGAGAAAAATAAAATGGTGTTTCAAAACTGAAAAGAATGGATAAACACGGAGAGAAGAAATTAGCAAATTTTAAATAAACATTGCCAGACAAAGAAATTAGAAAACAATGAGGGTTAGTCTTTCACAAGTAGAAGATACAGAAAATGAGTAGTTCCCCCAGATTTCTGAAAGCTTACAACCTCACAGATATCATTAGAATGATAATATTCAGTTACTGTATAAAATGTCTAAACTACAAACCAAAGTCAAAGAATATTTGTGAGGTTTTAAAAGTTATTGTATATTGCATTTTATATGCAATGGATTTTTTTATTATTCACAAGTCTTGATGAATTAAGGATGAGTATCCAGTGCATTTAATAGCTTTGAAAAGTCAAAAGCTTTCGTTATAATTTTCAAATTCCTATGTGCTCAACTTGCATTCAATTCTTAAGACCAGCCAACACCTGTGCAAAGACCACAGACTTCAAAGTTGGAGGAACATATATTATGTATGCGTCTAGGTTGTATCATATCTGTAAAAGGAATAAATGACAAAATGTAGTAGAAACACTTTGTAAATCAGAATGTCACAGAGCCCTGCAGTTAATCTCAGACAATTATATATTCATAATCATATAGAGTTTCAAAACTTTTCCATGGAAGAATCCATTTATAACACAGAACTGTTCCTCTATATTGTTCCAATCCATTCATGTAAAAACAGATTTGTCCTTTTACTTGCCTCATTGCAAGGGAAATAAAATATACTTTAACAAGCCTCCTGAATTCATAGTTGTCTTGTTCCCCCACTTGGTATATCAACATGTCACATATAAAGTAAACTTTGTTAACAGCACAAAAGTATACTTAGAAGACATTCCATGCATATTGATATATGAGAAAACTTCATGGTCCTACAATTACACATTCTTGGTAAATTTCAATAATTGCCCTATTCAATTTTGTCTCCCTTGAAAGTCTCATTAAGAATATACTGATATACTTCTTCGGAGGAAAGGAAGAAATTATAGATGATATTTTTAAAATATTTCTGCTTACTGAAAAAATATATATTGAAACATACAGCATTGATAAAATTTATCTAGATATAGATCAAATATTAACTCAACAATTTTATTCCTAGTAATATGCACACACACACACACATACACACACACACACACACACACACACACACACACAAAATAATTTTATTGTTATGTTCCTTTATCAAGAACAATAACAAGTTTAACTTTAGGCCCATGACGTACCAAGGTTGAGATTCTTGGCCACTTTACCAAAGTATACATGATTCCATTTAGTGGGGTCCCCTCTAAATACAGTCAAACAGTACTGATGTCCATATGAGCTCACAGAGACTGTGGCAGCATGCACAAACCTGCACTGGTTTAAACCCAGACAAGGTTCCCAGTACTGAGAAGAAAGTAGACATGGGGTCTCATTGCTAACCAGGAAGCAATTTTTAATTAATACTTACTGCCAAAAAAGAAAACACATTTTCTTCAATGAGTGTCACTGGGTATTTGAACCATACTTCAGGCTGTACCCCATGCCCAGAAATAGTTGTTCAAAAAGCAAGAAACATACACAGAAACATTGATGATTGTTTAAGGGACTTTACAAAGGTTTTTGTTGGTTTTTGTTTTGTTTTGTTTTGACTAAAAGGTTTTTTGTTTTGATTTTTGTTTTGTTTGTGTGTTTTGTTTTTGAGGAGGAATGTTGGTGGAGAAAATAGCATGAGCAAAATATGTTGCATGAAATATTTTAAAGAAAGAAAAGGAAGGGGTTCACTTAAAATAAATCAGGGAAGGCACAAGAATATACTGGTGAATGGAAAAAGAAGTAAAACTTCATAATTTAAAAACTACATAATTTGATATCTACTAAAACTTTAGAAAAGAAACCAGAGGTTTGTTTCTGGCACAGTAGTACAAAATGCCAGCCCCAGAAATCAAGTAAGCCCATTTGTGCAGTTGATAATATAGTACAGGAAGTTTGAAATGATTTGCCATAATCAAAGAGAGTGTTTTCAACACACATGTGTCAAAACAAGAACAACAGGAGAAAACCATGGCAAATTAGCTAAGAGGAAAGATGAGAGTGGAAAAATAATATCTACACTAGTTCATTCGGCATTTGACCAAATCTATGCACTTTAATGTTCCCTGTAAATAAAATAACAACTGTGCTATTTGGATATGCCCCACCTCCTCCTGGAGAGAGGGCAAGATTCCACATCTGAACTCTTTATCTGTCCACAAGGAAGATCAGGCAAAGGCAATGCACATATGACCTCTTGTCTGTCTCAATCTATGTTCAAAAAAGAAACAAACTTAGTGTTTAGGGTAAGTTACATATTCAGTTGGTCTTAATATTTATAAAAGCAGAGTAATATTGGCCTTTGCTTCCATGACTTGTTCTAAGTTCTATGAGGTCTATACCAAGGTTATCTGTCACCAGTTTCATATATTTGATGATGTAGCTTAACTTTTTTTTTATTGCACACACAGTACTGCTGGTGGACATTTTTTTCCTTTTATTAAAAGCTTTAAACAGACTTAAAAAAATTTCTGGACTTTAGCAATAGGCTTTAAAAGGTTAAAGAAATATTAGAGGTTATCCTGCATCTTCAATTTTATGTATAGAAACTAGGACCCAGGAAGTTGAGGGCAAGTATGCTTACTGAGCAGTGTTGCAGAATAAGAAGAGAGATTGCAAAATCGGAAAGCAAGGACATCAGTGTTGCAATCAACCCACACTTTATAAGTGTGGAATATTAAGAAATTACTTAGCCCTCAACTGGGGATTGTGACATATCTCAAGCTCACTAATCTGTTTGTGAACTTAAGTTTATTCATCTGAAAAACAGAGATGATGATAATAAGAGGCTTTCAGGTTGACTGGAAGATACAAAGATTATGTGTAAAAATACTTTAAAAATAGGTTAGTTGCTATTTCAACTTACTAGCAGGGTTTTTTTAAATCCTCAATCTTGTTCATTCTTACAGGATATGATGTCCAAGTGAGCTATTCATGTTCTTAAATGCCTTTGTTAAAAAGCCCTTGCTTCTTGCCATTACCCTTCAACAGTGTTCTTATGAAGCCTAGATGATTAAGTCATAGAGTTGGCCTCAACACTGAACTTGAGATGCTACAAGCAACCCACTGCAAAGAATTCTGGAAATGGTATAAGCTACAGCTTTGGAATTGAGAGGTAGAGATTATGGATATAGAAAGGGCTTCTAGGAAGATCTGTAATAGGAAACATCTGCTTATCCAAACTTTCTTTGCCAAACTTAATAAGTGATTACTGTTAATAAGTAAAAGGTTGAACATTGTGCAGAAAACTTCTTCCCTAAGCATTGCATATGAAAGAGTTGCCACAGACACAGAGGCAGGGGGTTAATGGAATGGATAACTTGGAGATGATGGGTTAGTCCCTTCTAAGTGTTAAGTGTTCAGACAAGTAGCTTATTTTTACTTTGCACAATTCACATTCAGAATGCATAAGTTGGAGGAAAAGCCAAATGAATACAGGACTTAATACGATTTTCAGTGAAAAAAGTACTGAAGAATAAGGTATTGGCATTGGCTGTCTAACACCATTATTGCAATGAACACCTTGAATATGTAATTTTAAGCCTTCTGTAATTCTTTTTCCTCAGTAAGTTATACCTCTTAATTTTATATCCACAAAACATAATTCCATCCCATTAAAAACAAGTATCTCAATCTGTGTGTGGGAAAACAACAAAGTTTCCTAAAATTAAATATGTATTATCGAGAAGGAAGCTTTCTTACTTGATGGACTCTGAAATATTTATTAGTATCTATAAAAAAAAAATGAAACATCAGAGCTTCTTTTAAGCTCTGACATTGCAGAAGTCATATTAAGGCCTTTACTGTAAAAGGAAGTCTTTTTCTACAGGTAGGTAATATTTTACAGACAGATTACAAACCATCACCTCACACATACGGACAGAGATGCACTGTAGTTGCTGTAACTTAATCTCCACATTCTGGCGATCTCAAACCTCTAGAGTGTCACTTTATGGTTTACAATCCAGTTACATCGCCATCCCTCAATAGAATTACAGCCTGCTCACTAATCTCTCCCTATCAGGTATCCTGTGAGGAAGGAAGTTGCAAGGCCCCACAAGACAGCAGCAGTGGCATGACTGATTGCATTCAGTCTCTTCCCACAACAATATCTGTAAGTCTGGAAGTGATAAATGGCACCCACGTTATAAATGAGCAACAGGGTCAGTAGCACCCAGGAGCCAAGGGTTCAAAGAAAAGGCACCATCCTGATGGGTTCAAGAAAAGGCCACATACTGCTGGCGTGCATCATTGCAGATAAATCCTCCAAGATGGCTTGCTGCAATTACAAAACAGAATTAGAAAAGGCTGTTATTAAAGAGCCAAGATTTCTGTACAGGAGTTGAACAAAGAACATTGATTAGCACAAAAAAAAAAAAATTCTCTTTCCAGCATGGGGAAGATATTCTGACATGACAAGGATCATGGTGAAAAATATCTTCAAATTGCTAAACGATTCCTTGACACTGAAAGACAAGTAACTGGATAACACGATTGTTTTCTTTAAAAAAAAAAAAAAAAACTGGTTGGATAGGCTTCTCTAAAGCTGTTTAGGCTGCATCCTGGCTCTACACAAAACCTCCTTTGTTGAATTAAATAAAATTAATATGCTCTGTACTTATAAACTAAAATATAAAACTTCTCTAAGATTATATCTGTTAAAGACTTCATAGGATGTTAGGAGGAAATCATTTGTGAAATTCCTATTTGCCTGTTACGCAGTGAAGATCATGAAACACTGGCCGTATGCACACCATATGACTAGTAACAGAGAAACTGGGATTTTGATGGTATAGATATTGAACCCCTGAGGCCTACTTCAATCTTTTGCTCAGGAGGTGTTTTTCTTAAACAGTTACTGTTAATCTTATATGGAACTTGTTTCCTGGAGACAATTCTTCTTCCCTCGACTCAATGCCTTTGTGGGCTTCAATGTCTGCTTTTATTTGACATTTACTTGTTCATGAAATCCATCTGCATCACACTGACACTTTCTGTTAGCATCACGGTGCAAAACGGGGTTAGAATGTAGGAAGGAGTAGTCATTTCAGTTTCCATTACTCTTCAGACAGAGAGACCTGACACCAAAGAACTGGAAGAGAGGTAAGAGAGCATCCTGCCATAGTTCTATTCCCTCACCAGGACAGTCACAATCCTAGGAGATCCATGGAGATCTCCTTACTTTGGAACAGCCCTACAAAAGGATAAAAAATAATGTACATTTCTCTATGAGTGATAAAATTTATGGTAATGATTTTCTCTTAAACAAAATAGGGCATAAAGTGGTTTGAAAACTGAACATAAAAATCAAACTTTAACACATTTTACATTCATTTTTAGTGCTTTTTATTTTTATCCATTTTGATTGAACTATAATTATATTCCTTAGCCCCTTACCTTTCTTCCTTCCAGCCCCCTTTCTCCAAGAACCCCTCCCTCAAATCCCTTCCATATTTTCTCTTTCTCAGAGTGATAGCCTCATCTTTCCCAATTATTATTGATACATATACATGTGCATATGTTAAAGATAAATAAATATAACCTGTTGGGTACATTTTTATTGTTCTCTGTGTATATGGTTTTAGGAATGATCACTTTACTTTTGAAAACTAGGGCACTAATTCCATTCATGGGCTAACTCCCCTTCTCCCAGCAGTCATTGTTTACCTGTAGTTCATTGTCTAAGTGTGAAACTCTGTCATTTTCCTTCTTCAATATTAGAATGTCTTTTGATATTGCCATTGTTCAGGTCTTATTTGTACAGACATTTCTAGGAGAGGTTCACAGCAGACTTCCTAGTATTCTGACTCTGGCAATCTCTCTGAACCCTCTTTTGTGACACTCCCTGAGTCATAGATGTAACAGTTGTAACTGAAAATGTATTTATTGGGGATTACGAAAAATGCTAGCAAAGTTATGGAAGAAGATAGACCTTCATTCACTGTTGGTGGGATTGAGAATTGTTGCAGACACTCTGGAAATTAGTATGAAGAATACTAAACAGTCTAAAAATATACATTACCATATGGTCCAACCATATAACTCCTTGGTATATGCCTAAAAGAGTCCTTATCCTGCTCCAGAAATACTTGCTCAGCAGTGTTCATTGCCACCCTTTTCATGATAACTATGGAAAAGAAACAACTTAAATAGCCTTGACAAGATGGATGGAAAATGAAAACGTGGTCTTTAGACACAATAGAATGCTGTTCAACTGTAAAGAAAATTGATATCGAGAAAGTATTATATTATGTGAGATTACGTCCAGACCCAAAAGGACAGATGTCCCATGTTCTCTCTCATCTCCAATTCTTAGTTCTAAATTTTTAATGAACATATATCATGGAATAACCACAGAAACCAGGAAAGGATAAAGATTATCAATGTTTGATAAAGCCTCAAAGATTAATATTATTTTATGTATTCCTAAAACTATACAGAATACATTTAAGTTTGTATACACACACACCTATACACACCTTGAAGGAAATTGTGCCATGCAATCTGACAATGTACCCTTCAAGAACAAAAATTCTGCAGGCAGTATGAGAAACCTCCTTTTGAGTTATTGGTTACTTAAGTCCAGAAGACTCCAGAAACAACAGAGGCTACTGCTGTTGTCATTCTTTGCAGCAAAGAGTTTGAAGGTGAACTCTTTTCACTGGAGATGCCATACATTTTATGTTCTTATACTTTAGAGATGCAAGTTGTTACTGCAATCTTCTAAATATGGAGTACACACACATTTATATACACATGAATATATGTATGTATAAATGTGTGTGCGTGTATGTGTGGGTGTATACATAGATAATTCTAGACAGATAGATATATATCTATACACACACATATACATGCATACATACACTGAAGAGTGACCTTAAACATTTGTAATTTATAAACAAAAGACACATTCCAAGGATCATTTAAACTCTATTGATATATGAACATTTTGAGCATGCCTACTTTTATAGGAAAAAACAGCACAACTTAAAACTTTAAACATTTAAATTTTACCGTAAAGGTTCAAAGACTGAAATTCTTTGCTGTATTTATATTGATCTCTATGTTATTTGCCTACTGACATTGAAAGCCCCTGGCTGACTGACACTGAGTTCCTGTCACAGAATCCCTATAAGTGTATGGCTCTGGAAATGCCCTCAACCTGTTTCCTTACAGTCTCTCTCAAAGGTGTGCCTTTTCTCACAAGAGTAAATATAAAATGCACAATATGATGTTTTCAATCAAAGGGATAATTGACTACCTAGGATATAAGCGTGGATTTGGGAGACAATGAAAACACAGGTGGCAAATAGTAAGGTAGCAAAACACAAATGCATGTGAGACTATGACAAGTTTTGAGTCCATTTCAAACTGCTCCAAGTAATCTATACTCTAGAAAAAAAATAAGCATACCCAACCGAAATTTTGGTAAAACACTTCAAAGGGTCTAAGTCCTTTCCTCATGCTCAAATATTCTAATTATGGTGGCTAGAAAATCCAAGTGGCAGGGTAATTTATCACCTCTTCGGTGCGAATGTGAACAAAGTATAGCAACCCTCAAATGCCCTAGCCCCTTTGCTGCTGCTGCTTCTGCTGCTGCTGCTGCTTCTGCTGCTGTTGCCCTTGGCGTCCTTCTTTCTGTTTAGACAAGGCCTTCCATGAAGATGCCAAATAGTGAACAGCTCATCATCACTTTACTCCATGAAATGCGTTCCTCATGCTAATCAGTTCTGCAAACCATCTCTGTGTGCTGCTGGGCATCTTTCTCTGGGCTTGCAGTCAGCTGCTTACGCCTCCTAGCTCAAACATCACAGCAAAGTGTTTCCCTTTGTCTTTGCTCAGAGACAAGCATTGCCTGCAGTCGGCTGGAGATGGAAGACTTAAACCCTATGGTGAATTTTATTGTTGCTGTAATGGTTTTTACCATAATGAAATTTGAAGCATTACCAGGAGAGAAAGCCATGCCCTGTAGTGGGGTGCTACTTGTATTTCAAAACACGTTAGCATGAAGCTACAGGCAGATCTAATAATAGAAATGAACTTACCTAAAGATGCATTGATTTTTATATTAGATCATGTTGAGAATTTACAAAGAACATCTAGTGTACAAAATAGAAATCCTCTTGAGAATAGCATTGATTGCAAGAAGGTAATATTAGAAAAATAGAAACCCTTTCCTCCCAGAATGGTCCACATTCATATAATGGATTTAGCACACTGAATAGTTTAGAAAAGGTCATCTTTCAGATAAATGATAAATTTGATGAATTTCAGTAGATTTAATCATCCCTTGAGGTTTTATCAAAACAATAGAATAAGAAATGGATACGAGAAAAAAATCTATTCTACTTATGTCATTTGTTTATCAGAATCAGTGTCAGTTTATTCAATCTTGTGAAAGTATACATTTTTGTTAGCATTTATCTATTGGTTCAAGAAAGTACCTTACAAAATAAATCCTGATCCTTATAGTACACACTATAATCATTTCATAGCTTAAAGACAAACAGGGAAATGTTATACAGGGTATAAGATGGGATATATCAGAGAAATAAGACATCTGTGTGTATCCTAGAGGTCTGACCTAAGAGATACGCAAATAGATTATTATTTAATTCTTGCATTATCATATGTTTGAAATTAGCTTCCAATTCAACAGCCAACGGTTTTGCATCTATAGGTTTGTATGTTTACATAGGAAAGCAATCCCTGTTGATAAGTTTTTATTTTTTCAAGGTATTATGTCGCAGTGTGTTTCTATATTTTCACCATTTGGGTTTATATTATGTATTCATATGAATATTTTTAATTTTGTTGCATGCTTAATGGATTTCATTTTGAAATATTAGGGTACAGCTTTAGTTTTTTGTGAAACCCAATCATTTTTCGAGTTTTTCTTTATCTCTAAACAAGTTCTGGTTCAGGCTGGAGAGATGGCTTAGTGGTTAAGACCCCTGACTGCTCTTCTAGAGGTCTTGAATTCAATTCCCAGCAAACACATGGTGTCTCAAAACCATCTGCATTGAGATTAGATACCCTTTTCTGGTGTGTCTGAAGAGAGCTACAGTATACTCACATACATTAAACAAATAAATAAATCTTTTAAAAAAGAAGTTCTGGTTCTCTTTGCTTCTCCTTTCCTAAATTAAACTGAAACATTAATCCACACATGTGATATATTTCAAAATACCTACAAGAAATAGAAATTTCCAGCACAAACAGCAATGGAATTTTGAGGACACAGCAACACTAGCTATCATGATTTGTAAATGCAATGGATTATACTGTGTCACATAAATATGCAAAAACAATATTCATTGTTTAGTTTTGATAATTAGTGTTAAGTTTAAGACAACATTCTAATTTTTCCTTTTTATGTAAAACAAGCCTCCATGCTCTTTTAGTAACCATTGATGCTGTCTTTCCTGCTCTGTGGCTCTAGGGTGCCCTCTGATGTTGCCATGTAATTGTTATAAGGGTTCTTCCTGGGTGTCTTCACAAGCCATTCCTATTTTTACCCAGATCAAGGAAGGTAAACTTGAGGCTATGAACCAAATACAAGTTACAGACTTAGTTTTTAATTGCTTTCAACCTAATAGTGTGTTGTATTTAAGATGCTTTTAAAATAAAGAAACAAACAATTGGTAGGAAAATATAGAGAGGAGATATTCAAGAACATATGTGACTCATAAAAATACAGCTCACACAGCTACTGCATGTTAGGAAAACTTGCCTCTTCCTAAGTCTTGATAACAATTTTTCTGACCCTGGCATCATTGGCTTGTCCATCATGGATCTTATTCCTCAAATTCCTTCCTAGTCTAAAACTTTGACCTAGAAGAAAGCAGCTGGCGTTTAGCATGAAGGCAACTGTAGTGAGCAATCTTCCAGCCCTCATGTACCATCCTGCATGTGAGGTTCTAGGAGCTCATGTTTCCTGTGCTGCCCTTGGAAAGCCACACTTAGGATTCTACTCTGTATTTTTGCCAACACCCAGGCTATTTCTCCAAATCTCAGCTTGCTTTGTCTTGATTAAGTGGATGATAAAGAGGAATGAAAGGAATGTCTCGTTGTGAACTCTTGAGCAATTCTCTAGGAATAGGAACCTATTCAGTAAATGCTTATTAGCTTAGCTTGTAACTCCTAACATGTCTCCACTCAAACTAATCATTTTTGCATATACTAGTAATTAAGCTAATCAAACAAACACGTTTCAATAAATATATAGGTATGCATCAAAATTAAATTTCTCTCAGATAAATCAGAGTACTGTTACTTGAGAAATTATTTAATGATGAAGCCATTCTTGGAGCATTTTACTTTGGCTCTTTTGTTAGAGGTAGTTCTCACAGATGAAGCCCAGCATGTACTTTCATGAGTAAGTGTATTCATTGAGAAAAACTGAGTAGTTTGTATCAGACAATCTGATCCACAGATGATGTTCAGTTATATTAGAGACTATGTTCGCATGGGGTGAAGGGGTGGTCTCCCAAGCATACATTATGACATCATATGTTCACTAATTCAGACAAACTATTAAGACTTACTCTCAAGAGACCTCCCTGAGCTGGGGAAATAGCACAGAGTACGGTGCTTGATCACACAGGCCTGAGTTTGATCCTCAGAACACTTACAACAATGCCTGGTGCTTTGGCCACACATAGAATGCACAGACCTGGGGATGTGGACTGGTCTATCAGACTGGCCTAATAATTGGACTCCAGGTTCAGTACTAAATAAATAAATAACTCTACAAACATCTTGGGAAACCTTTATGTATGCCCAGGTAGATGATAAGGAATTTTCATTTTATGTCAGATTCAAAGCTAGGAAGAGTAAAGGAGCTGAGCAGTTCCAGCAGATGACAATGACCTGCAGAGGCAGAGTTTGGAGTTAACACTTTGTCAGGTCAACTGCCTAATAAGAGAAACATCAAAGCATTTCATTGGAAAGTTCCAGAAATAAAAGGCTCTCAAAAGTAATCATAAGCAATAGGCCAAGGCTTCTCTCACCTCAGGAACCTGGAACTAACAGACAAGAACTTTAAAACATTTATTATAGATATGTGCAGAAACTCACCAAATCATAAAGAAGAGAGGAATCTCATCAGAGAAACAAGGAAAAAAATACTTGAAGTTGAAAGACCTGTGAAGAGGGAAGATGGGAGAGTGGGAGGAGAAAATTATAAAATTACCAAAAATTAAACAATTTTTGAATGAAATAGGAAAAGAGGAGAAGATGTGTATTTACTGTTAAATGGTTCAAATTTACAGTTTTACAAGACAAAATGAGTTGTGAGAGTGAATGGTGTTAAAATTTGCATATTACAAAGGTATTTAATACTGCCAACTGCATACTTTAAAATAGTTGATATGGCAAATATTATTGCTGTATTTTACCACCATTAAAATGATAACTTAAAAGATTAAAAGAGAATCCAATAAGATACCTAGAAAAAATACTACAGTATTTATAAGAGTGTTATCAGATTGGAAATGGCAAGATAAGATTTAATGAAGATTCAATATACTTATGTGTACTACAATACAAACATCAATAAGGAAAATTGTCAGCTCCATTCAGTATACCTAGTCCCAAAGTACAACTCAGTCCACACACAGTTCCTCACACCAGCTAGCAGATCCCCTAGGAGAGATTAGCACAAACCATCATCACTGTGATCAGAAAAATGAACTTGTGTCTTCTTTAGTCTTAAGGCGGAAGAGGATTGGAAACCTTCCTTAGAGGAAAGGTAAAAGTATGGCCCAATGCTTTGAAAACATTGCAGCAGTACCAAATCAATTCCTGTTACTTACAGTTCACCTAAGGAAATCCTCCAACATCTCACTATTTGTATTCTTCATACTTTCGTGATGAACTGTAGCATGACAGTCCTGGGGAAAGTCCCTACTAGAGATATAAAGTCAATGAGACACAATCATAGCCTTTAAAAGACGTTAAAATCTAGGTAAATGTATATTTACCTTTGATGTACATGTATATGTAAAAAAAAAAAAAAACTTTAGATTACAAGTACCATGCTGGGCACGGTGCCACATGTTCAATCTCTGAAGTCCAGGGAAACAGGACTGCCAAATCAAGAGTGGCCTGACCAAAGAGAGCTCCAAGATAGTATGAGCAGTTTAGTGAATCCTAAGTATGCACAATTTACACACACACACACACAAATACACACACACACAAATACACACACACACACAAACACACACACATACACAAATACACACACACACACACACAAACACACACACATACACAAATACACACACACACACACAAACACACATACACAAATACACACACACACACACACACACACACACACACACAAACACACACACACTAAATGTTTGTTTCAAGTTTTGAAAGGAGGAATGTTGCATGCATGGACTGTGCTCTTCCAAGAATCCAAAGACATGGACTATATCCCTGTAAGCTGTTGGTAAGAGAGGCCTTTGAGACTCCCAGCATATTACAAGTTATTTCCACTGTTCTTGATTGCTCACCAGAACGAACATTTTAGGCCTATATTGGTGAAGATTCTGTAGAGTTATGTTACAAGACATTGGGAACTCAACCTGGGTCTGAGCTGAAAGTTTCCTCTGTGATAGCTAGCTTTCATAGGACCCAAAGATGCTACTCAAGCATCTGGGAGAATCCTACCACAGCGGGGAATCTCAGAAAGTACAATAGTGGTTTGTATACCCACTGGTGAGATATTGGCATGACGGGATCTGAGGTAACAGGCGGCTCTGATTAGATTTGAAGGCTGTTCCACAGAGAACTCATGTAGACATTGAAAATCTCATCAAGAACCAGTTTCTGAGGAGCTCATGAACTGAGGAAAGGACTACTACTGTTTTGATAGATTGGCATGTAACAGACTACCATCTTAATACTTAATACTTATCTTTTTTAACCTTTATTAAATTAGTTTATTTATTTATTTATTTATTATATTATATTACATTCCAAAAATTGTTCTTCTTCCCAGTCCCCATTCCCGGAGTTCTTCACCCCATCCCCTATCCCCACCTCTGAGAGAATGCTCTTCCATCTGCCCATCCACTCCCATCTTACCCCCAACAGCATCCCTCTTCCCTAGAGCATCAAGTTTCCACACAATTAAGCACATTCCTTCCCACTGAGGTCATACAAAACAGTCCTCTGCTACACATGTGCCCAGGACCATGAACCAGCCCATGTATGCTCTTTGGTTTTTGTCTTAATCTCTGGGAGCTCTGAGGAGTCCAGGTTAGTTGTCACCATTGGTCTTTCTAAGAGGTTGTAATTCCCTTCAGTTCCTTCAATCCTTCCTCTAACTCTTCCATATTGATCCCTGACCTCAACCAATAGTTGGCTAAAAGTATCTGCATTTGTTTCAGTTAGTTGCTGGTAGATGCTCTCAGAGAACAGCCATGCCAGGCTCCTGTCTTCATGCACAATATAGCTTCAGTAATAGGTCAGGATTTGGTGTGCATGATGGATCACAAGTTGGGCTAGTCACTGGGTAGCCTTTCTTTCAGTCTCTGCTCCATTTTTTTTGTCCCTGAATTTTAGACAGGAACAATTCTGGGTTAAAAATTTTTGAATATGTGTGGGTGGCTCCCTGCCTCAACTGAGGGCCATATCTATCTAGTGGAGGTGGTCTCTTCAAGTTCCACCTCCCCACTGTTGAGCACTTCAGCTAATGTCATCTACACTGAGTCTTGGTAACCTCTTACATCCCAAGTCTCTGGAACTTTCTAGAGGTTCCCTCTGCCCCCTAACCTGCACTGCTGCATATTTTAATTCATTATGACCCTCTGGGCATAGTCCTTCCTGTCCTGGGGAGCCATTCCTGATCTTGTCCCTCCTTTTCTTTTCCCCCCTCCTTCTCCCTCTCATGATTATTTTGTTCCCTTCTAAGTGAGTTTCAGGTTTCCACACTTGGGCCTTCCTTCTTGTTAAGCTTCCTATGGTTGGATCATGGGAACTCTGAACTTTTTGGCTAATATTCACTTATCAGTGAGTGCATACCATGCATGTACTTTTGGGTCTGGCTTACCTCACTTAGGATGATATTTTCTAGTTCCGTTCAGTTGCCTTCAAACTTCATGATGTCCTCATTTTTAAGAGCTGACTAGTATTTCATATTGTAAATGAACCATATTTTCTGTATCCATTCCTCTGTTGAGGGACATCTGAGTTGTTTCCAGCTTCTGGTTATTACAAATAAGGCTGCTATAAACATAGTGGAGCACTTGTCCTTGTGGTATAGTGGAGCATCTTTTGAGTATATTCCCAGGAGTGGTGTAGCTGGGTCTTCATTCACTAATGCTGACCTCAGCCTTCCTTGACTTCTATTTGTAGTAGGCAGCAATTAATGCAGAGACTTCCACAACTAATCAATGTATGAAAATAAGTAACTGTAATATTCAATCTTAAATGGTCCATTTATATCAAGCTACCTCCATCCAATGCTCAGGGCACATTGCTGAAGAGGAGAGAAAAAGAATGTAATCACAGAACCAGGAGTTAGGAATGAGTGCTACAAACAATATCTTCCACACACGACAGCCATTGTATTCATGAACTCTCTGAAACTGTGATACATGCACCAGATCTGGGCAAGACTGGACCCATCACCATGTCATCTTACATGATGGAGGCACTCACAAGGCCCTATCCCTTACTGAGGAAACAATAAGGATAGGAATAAAAGAATCAAGGTAGGAAGGTCATCACAACAGGAGAGGTGGTGAAAGAGAAATTGCAAAGAGTGGTTAAAATTCAATATATAAATACATAAAAACAGTTAAAGAACAAAATGTTTAAAGTAAATAACCCACATGTTCTGCCTTCTCTTTAGAAAATAACATCTACTTCTCTTAAGGTACTTCCAACAGTAGCAGGCTGGTGATAGGTCCATATGGTGCATGGGATATTTGGGAACAACTACTTAATTAGAAATTCTCCCAAGTGTTGACCAAAAATAAAATCATTTTGCATTTCATCCCTTATAGAAACTCACTGCTTTGAAAGGATTTTGTGTATTCAGTTGTACTTCATTTTAAATTTGCTTTTGCTGGTAATGATTTTGTTAATTAAGGAAGCAAATATTACCTAAGTTGCCTCATTTATAAGAACTTAGTGCTTTATCAGTTTGCTTCCATCAGAACAGTTCACTTATTACAATATTTTTTCTCCAGAGAATCAGAACATCTCAGAAAAAGTTTGTTAGTCTAAAACATTTAAATGCTAGATGGTTAAAGATCTTGTTGTACAGGTAGATACCTATTATAAGTGTAATTATAAGTGTAATTATACACTGTTAAAGTACACAAAGACATTTGCCATATGCTAAATGATGTTGAATTACTAATAAAACTTAGTGTTTGCATACTAATTATATAAATGATTATAATACTTTTATGAATATTGATTATTAAACATAATTTTGAAACAAATTAACATTATATTAAAAAGTGATAAGAAGATCATCAATGAAAGGCATTAATATATTTGTACAAAGAGTATGAGTGACTGAAATCTCTAGGAGACAAGATGTGTTCATCAAATTTCTGTTCAAATAACATAAATAAAGTGATTATTTCTGATCCCAGCTTCTGGAGAACAACAATCATAAATGAGATTTTAAATATGTTGATGAGTAACTTTCTCATCCCACTGTTAGAAGACACCTAAGTGGCTGTGTATCTTCCAAAGTAGTACAAGCACAAGTGTAGTGTCTCCATGGAGAAGAGAAGAAACATCAAGGTCATAGTCACAGGGAAATTTTCCACATGATAGACTGAATGAACTGAAACCTAAATGGGAAACAGATAGATGGTCCTGATTCAGATGTGAAGATGCTGTCTCTGGGACAGGACATGAAAGTTGCATTCATGAACCCTCAACTCTATTTGTTACCTGAACAAGACTGGGTCCCTCAGCCTTCTACTAAGTATGGGCGATGGCTTTATGAGGCCCATTTCTACCTGTGAAGCTATGGATAGTAATACACACATTCAAATACACAGGAATTAGATAAAAACCCCAAAACAAAAAGCATATTTTTTTTATTTCTTTCAAGCACTTCATTTTCTCTATAAAATATTACATAATTATAAAAAGTTCTATAATCCACATACTTCAGGGTGCACTTCATTTTCTCTGTAAAGCATTATATAATTATAAAAGTTCTATAATCCGTATTCTTTTAGGATTCTAAACTAACCCTATTCAAGAATTTTAGATAAACTTAGAAAAGAAAGATTATCTTGTCATTATTCACTCAGGATGATCTTTTCTAGCTCCATCCACTTACCTGGAAATTTCATAATTTCCTTTTTTAATAACTGAAAAATGCTCCATTGTGTAAAGATAGCATTCCATTTCCTTATCCATTCATCCTTCGATGGACAGCTAGGATTTTTTCTTCCAATTTGGGGCTACTATTAATAGAAAAGGAATGAACACAGTTGTGCAAGTGTCTCTTTAGTATTATGAAAAGTCCTTTGGATATATGACTAAGAGTGTGTTATAGCTGGCTTTCGGAGTATATTGAATCCCACTTTTCTGAGGATCCACTATATTGATTTCTATACTGAATGTTCAAGTGTGCATTTCTACCAGTGATGGGCGAGTGTTTCCCTTTCTCCATATCCTCCCTAGCATAAGCTGGCATTTGTTTTACTGATCTTGAGTCCAGGTTGGTATAAGATGAAATCTCAAAGTAGTTTTGATTTGCATTTCCCTGATAGCGTAGGATGCTGAACTTTTCTTCAAGTGTTTGTAGCCAGTTAACTTACCTCTTTTGAAAATTCTCTCATTAGATTTGCACATCAATTTATAATTGGGTTAATTGCTTTCATGATTCCAGTTATGTGTATATGTATATACATATACATACATACACACACACACACATATACCAATAGTAAAGAAAATGAAACATCAATTTGAGAGTGATGTACATGGGAGGAGGGATTTAGGGGAGGGTACTTGTTAGAGACTCAAGGAAGAAAAAAGGAAAGAGAAAATAATGTAATTCGGGTTTAAATAGAACACTATTTTAAAGGCATTTCTTTTTTTCCTGGTACAAATATATCGAATCACACACCAAGATGATTGTGGAGCTTGCAAGAAATCATCAGTGAAGAGATATAGAGAAGGAGGTTGTGATAATGCTGAAATTTAACTCACAGTATGCTCTGTCCATGACACAGTTAAGGCGATCTTTGTGGTAATGAGCCAGCTGGAAAAGAATCAGCCTTGAAATATAATAATCCCAGGAGAGGAGGCCCAGGACAGAAAGCTGGAGGCAGTTTGGCATTGGCTAATACCATGCTCAATCATCTGCTACATTAAGTTTTGGCCAGGGGAGCTAGCTGGAAAAAAAATAAAGCAGAAACTTGCTCATTACAGAGGTGTAAGTTGAAGAAAAAGAGTAAAGTCCTCAATAATTACTACACTCTCTCTAAGACTCCCTCCCTGAGCAGACACATCTAAAGGATATCTTTCATAAAAGTCTATGTCCACAAAGCAAGCAAAGAGTCAATGTACCCAGAAAAGAGCTTTCAAAAAGACCCTAGAAATCTTCACTTGGCTTCTGTACGTTTATTGATGTTTCCCACATAGGAACAATTATGATTGTCCCTCCAGATCTCTCTTCCAAGAATTCTTCTAGGTCATCCAAATATACACCTATTCCCCCTTTCTAACCAAGAATAATGTTTAACATTCTTAGAAATTAAAAAGAGGAACTCCCTTCAGCCCCTACCAAGTACCCTCCCTTCATTAATCTAAGTATCTGCTTGAATTCATTTTTTGTCTTTCACTTCTAAACGCTCCACAGCAATCTCGAAAGGTAAATCAAGGAACATGAAACACTAAGACACCTCATCAAAAGGCAAAGGAGTGGTGCGCTGCTCTTTCATCTCTGAATACAGTAAGGGGCTAACATAACCTTAAACAGCTACATCACCAGAGTTTTGATGTGGATAGTTTCATATTTTACTTTTAGGAAAACTGGTAAGTTTTTGGAAAACATATTTATTTCAAATAACAGCCAAAATCAGTGTAAATAAAGTTTTCACTTAGTTGGCTCTATTTCAGTAAATTTCCATCAGTACATCTATTCTTTTGTATTCTTATTTTGTTATTAGTCTTATAATTAATTTGGCCCTGTAGCCCCCTGCTACTCCAGGCTCACCTGAAGAACAAAGCTGAGTTTTGAGTCTTGCCCAGCATGGGAGACCTGTGCTTACTGACAGGTCAATTCTGCCAATAATGACCATCTGTTCATCTGGCTCTCAGCCTTCTAATTTACTCATCATTGACCTGAATTATGTAAACCTGGACTGAAACAACCTCATGCTTAGTCTCCTGATATAACATACTTCACTATCAGCAAACAGTAACAGTCACTCTGTGTCTGTTCTTTTCTAAAGATCTAAAGCTTGGACGACCGAGCTTTCTTCCATTCTATCCTCCTCCAGAAAAATTAACTGCATTGGCACATGACCCATTCTAAGGCATGACATTTTGGTAGATAGACAAAATTTAAAAGATGTACCCCAAAGCTATTTCTCTATTGGTTATTGGAGCACTAGATATTAGTAATGTATATAATAAAGACTATTTAAAGTCCATACCAATACTGTTGATTTCTAACTTGAAATATGTATGGATTTTGCAGAGAGGGGAAGAGAATGATCAAGGGAGGGAGACATTGCACAGATGGATCTCTACCAGATTCCTGCTAAGTGTCATCCACTCGATACTAATGCTATAGACTTGGAAATAACACCAGAATCAGTCCTACCACCTACACACTATTTCTGAAGCCAGTTTTGGGGTCCAAGTTGCTCTGTGTGCGCTTGTTTGACCTATTATAAATTGGACTTCCCATGACAGCCTTCAATTAATTTTCTAGAGTTGCTCACAGAACTTGGGGAAATATCTTCCTTAATTAGTTTCTTTTAAATTATGTTACCAAGAATATAAATGAGCAACCTCATGGAAAATGTGTAAAAGCCAAGGTAAATAGGAAGGAGCATGGAAAGTTCATGCCCTCTATGGCTAAGTACAGGAACCTTGATGTGCTCTCAGAATTCCTTCCAACTTTGTTCTTTGCGGTTCTATGGAGATTTCATCACATAGACATGACTGTTTATTAACTCAAACTTCAGCTCCACTTCCCTCAGAAAGCTGGATGTCAGGATGGGACTGAAAGTTTCAACCTTGCATCTCTTACTTGGTCATTCTGTGTCCATCTGCTACAAAGACAATAAACGTGGACTTTTTATGTTGTACAATAGAAAACACCTGCAGAAACAAAGTGATCATACGTTATTCTCACTCTTTCTCTCCTTCCCTCCCTCTCTCTCCCTCCCTCCCTCTCTCCCTCCCCTCCCTCCCCCTCTCTCCCTCCCCCTTCCCTCTTTCTCTCTCTGTCTCTCTGTCTCTCTGTCTCTATCTCTGTTTCTCTCTCTCTCTCTCTCTCTCTCTCTCTCTCTCTCTCTCTCTGTGTGTGTGTGTGTGTGTGTGTGTTTGTGTGTGTGTGTGTGTGTGCAGAAGAAAACTTTCATGGGAAAAATGCACCTGTGTTTAAGATTAACAATATTATATTGCTAGGATTTTTTTAACACACAAGAGTTTATAAACACTCCTACCACTACATTATGAGAAATTTTGTTGTTGTTGTTGCTGCTGCTGCTGCTGTAGCTACTGCTGATGTACTGAATATTTATTAGGTCCAAGTGTCCTCAACAGATGCTGGTATATCCCTATCTGTGTAGGTGAACTTAGCATTGCGCACCACAAGGGTAGCTTTTCGTCTATGTGGGACAAGTTTCACTCACATATCCAGATGGCTTTCCCACTCACATTCTGGAAGTTCTTGGCACAATATGTCCTTTTAAAAAAATATATCTGCAAATAGCACAGAAGGAAACAGAAAAATAGTGGTGGGGGAGAGGTGTCGAGTGGGGAGGGAGCTGAGAAGGTAGGGCAAGTTGAGACTGATAGGTAGAACTCAAATGATTGAACAAGGTGTATACAGTTTAACAGGATAGAGTTCAATCATCTAGTTTCTTCTTACAGTCCTCTACTCTCTACTAGTCAAAGTTCAGAGAAGGTACTCAGTCATTTATACCATCCCTCCAGGCTCAGGAAAATCACAAAAGATGAGTCAGAAAGATTGTGTTAGAGGTCAGAGAGGACAAGATTGCTACAAAATAGTAATTTTCAGACATGACAAGGACACTGATGTCAGGAACTCACAATAGCTGTGGTTGTGTGCAGTAGATCAAGCTGGTCAACATTCCAGCACAGAGAGGAAAGGGCAGTAGGTTACTTAACCCATAACCAAAGATCTGCAGTTGATGACAATTGGAGAGGGAGGGTCATTTTTCGGCAGATGCACAGCCTCTCACAGGTTATCCACGCTCCTGCAGATACCCTGCCCCACTATCAATGCATAGTTGGGCCAGCCAGCTCCAGCAATCTCCATCTCTATGCCTTCTTTTAAGAGTTCTGGGACTCATCATTATGCCTTTGCAGAATGTGCTCTTATGAACTGTCGCACCTCTCCAGCTCTTGACTCTTCTTAATGTTCTTTGATGTTCAAGGAGCATGGAGCAATGGGGATAAAAAATAAATCACGAAAATTAGGGAAAACTTTCCTTTTTGTTGCTCTGAATATGAGTGGTTTGCTTCAGTGATGTCTTTAATATGTTCTAATTGCTGATTTACTATTGTGAGTTGTTCCTACCAGAAAAAAAAAATTGCAACTAGCTTTAAAGGACCTATGAAGCTGTACATAACTCCTTACATAGAGCAAGGCCACAGATTGATATTTATAACACTTCAAAAGTTTAATGAGGTTTTTCTGGGATGTCTGGCTGAAAAGTACACAAACAGTCTGTGACAAGAAGCTAGTGTGCTTTCTGGTAAAGCATTTTTTGGTAATCCTGGAATTGCAGAATTTGCTTAAACCTGCCTACCATTTAGTGGGTTACCATTTGCCAAGCTCACAAAGGAAAGGTTTGTGAAGGAAAAAAATTCAGCCTCTCCTCCTTTAGCCTTCTGTATCTTGTCCAAAAGAGACTGGCCAAAGCCAAATGTTTAAGGGTTGGGCTCAATTGCTCTACTTTAAATAGGAGTTACAAATAAAACTGTCAACCAGTAAGAATAAACGCAGTGAGCATCCTGCCCAATGTGGTAGACTCAGTCTAGTCAGCATTGCCAGAGCAAATACATCCATAGAGCTCAGTCGATGACTGGCAAATTTTGACTCAAACCCAACCACAGCAAGTGGAAAAGCAATCAGTCCTCAAATCCCCTCTGCAAGGCTTCAGATGTTTTAAGCGGTGCCTGCTATTGCAACCTAAATGGCCGTTTCAGACATGTTTTCTTCCCTGAAATATGAAATAGATCTAATCACATAGTTTCACATTAAGAATTTTTAAAAAAAGGAAACAATCAATTTTCCTTTAAAGCTAGACTCAGGACAGATACACAAAAACAGCTTGAAAGCAAACATGTTTAGGCTCGAGGGAGGAGTGAAAGGGAAAGAAAAGAGATTCCTTTAAAGAACAGCACATTGTTATCCAGTAAACTTCAACTTTGGTGGTCTGCAATACCCAAGGGTGTTTAGAGTACAACAATTGTTTCAACCACAGAAACATGTGGTTGTGTATCTCCTCAGGGAGTAGTTTTGAACTGGAGCATGCGGATTATCTGTGATAACAAATGCCTATTTCAGACTAAGTAAACCAGAAGTTCTAGGAGTAAGCCCCAGGAGACTCTCAAGTCCAGCCCTATAAGCTGAAGCCTGCCAACAAAGGGAAGGTTAAAAAGTTATGAGGAGTGTTCTCCAAATTGCCTGAAAATTACTATCTCCTAGGACACCTGATGTACACCTACACCTATTGTGTACCAGTCTACAGAAGAAATATCTGAAAATGTATGATTTAATACTATCTCAAAACTCCTTGTCATTAGGAACCTAGTGTAACATTTGAGCAAACATAAAATTTGTAGCAGGATCCATGGGGACAACAAAATATTATTTCATCTGAGCTCTGAATTACAATAAAAGCCTTGCTCAAGTAAGAACATCTACATGAATCAAGACATGCTTTAAAAGAAACTCAATCTCACCTATGCCAATTTAACTCATAAGAAAACAGGAGAGCCATAAAAGGTTAAAAACAGGATGGATGCCTATCCACAGTACAGGAGACACAGGGTGGAGATTTTATGGGGAGAATTAGATTGGCATAAATTAAATGTTCTTGTGCCATCATCTTCTCTAAAAGTCACTTTTCATATCATATGATGATCATATGATGTTTATCTATGTTGTGGTGTTGAACCAGATTCCAGACCATCTTTTTAGTAATGTCTCTACTAGCTTCACAAGCTCAGATACTGGCACAAATTGGCTATGTAATACCAAATAAAAATAATCCCTTGCCAGGCAGTGGTAGTGCATGCCTTTAATCCCAGCGCTTGGGAGGCAGAGGCAGGTGGATTTCTGAGTTCAAGTTCGAGGCCAGCCTGGTCTACCAGGACAGCCA
>NW_022196894.1:74341677-74341864 GCF_008632895.1 Mastomys coucha | reverse complement strand
CCTTATGTACATCTCTTTAGATAGCTGCATTGCAGTCAACCACTTGAGACTGCAATGCTATGCTGGATAATTTTAGGTCTACTTGACACAAACTAGAGCCATTAGAGAGGTGGGAGCCTCCATTGAAAAATACCCTAATAAGACCACATGCAGCATTTTCTTTTCTTTTTTTTTTTTATTTTCTTTA
>NW_022196894.1:74252262-74339777 GCF_008632895.1 Mastomys coucha | reverse complement strand
ACCAGTCCTATATCTGATAGAGGGCTAATATCCAAGGTACACAAAGAACTCAAGAAGTTAGACTCCAGCATTTTCTTAATCAGTGATTAATGTAGAAGGGCCCAGGCCATTATGAATGGGTCATTCCTGGGGTGGTAGTTCTGGTGTCTGTAAGAAACCATGCTCAGCTAGACATATGGGATAAGCCAATTAGCAGCGTTCCTCCATGGCCTCTGTATCTTCCTTACCTACTTTGCTTAGTTCCTATACTGACCTCGAATATTGAATAGTGATAAGGAAGTATAAGCCAAAGACGCCCTTTTGTACCCAATTTACTTTGGTCATGGTGTTCCATCACAGCAATAGGAATGTAGTGACAATTGTTCACCATTCCCTCATGGAACACTTCACTGTTCCTGAAGCACCCCTATAATTGACCTCGACTCAAAGAGAGCAAAGGTGAACCAGTTGCACTTTTTCCCTGGAAGACTCCATGACATTAGTGGCAACAAATATCATGGTAAGTAACCAATGTCCTACAGATATCTGGAGGGATATGGTAGCTCCATTTAGTCATGGTATACCAGAAATCATATGGTTAGAAAATGTACATACTGCCAATGAATGGATAGTTTTGTGGATCAGAAGCCTAGGTCCTGCCAATGTGTTTTCTTTGGTTGGGAGTTCAGACCCTGTGAGCCCTAAGGGTCCAAGATAGATGACCCTTCCTGTGAAGTTCCTATCCCCTCTGGGTCCACAATTCTTTCTCCTATTCTTCTATAAGAGTTTCCAAGCTCCAACCACTGTTTGGCTGTGGGTGTCTGTATCTGAGTCAGCTGCTGGATGGAGCCTCTCAGAGGACAATGTGCTCCTGTCTGTAAGCATAACAGTATCATTAATACTGTTAAGGATTGGTGCTTGCCATTGGGATGGATTTCAAGTTGGGCGGTTATTGATTTGCCATTCTCTCAGTCTCTGCTCCATCCATCACCCATGCCTGTGTTTCTTGAAGACAGAATAAAGTTTGGCTTGAAAACTTTGTGGGTACGTCTGTATCCCTGTCACTTAACTGGAGTTCCTGTCTGGCTACAGGAGGTGGCCTCTTCAGGTTCCATAGCCCCAATAGAGTTAGTCATAACTAAGTTCACCCTCATTGATTCTTGGGTGTCTCCCTTATCTCAGGTCTCTGTCTCATCCTGGAGATGCTCCCCTACTTCCTTGCCCCGTCAGTTACAGATTTCCAATCATGTTTGTGACCATCTCGCCATCTCCCCTGTCCTTCCCCACACCTGATCCTGAATCCCACGTTCTTCTCCCTATCAGTTTCCTCCCTCCCAGTTTCCTCCCTTCATCTGCCTCTTGTGACTATTTTACTCTCCCTTCTAAGTGTTCAAGCATCCTCATTTGGGCCTTGGTTCTTGTTTAGCTTCTTTGGGCCTCTGAAGTGTAACAGGGTACCTGTATTTTATGACTAATATCCACTTATAAGTGAATACATAATCATGCATGTCCTTTTGGATCTGTTTTTCCTCACTAAGGGTGATATTTTCTAGTTCTATCCATTTGCTTGCAAAATTTGTGATGTTCTTGTTTTCATTGGCTGAGTAGAATTCCATTTGTAGGTGTACCATATACTTAATCATAACTAAGTTCACCCTCATTGATGTAACATAGTTTCTTTATCCATTCTTTAGTTGAGGAACATATAGGTTGTTTCCATTTTCTGGTTATTTTGATTAAGGCTGCTAAGAACATAGTTGAGCAAGTGTCTTTGTGAGATGGAGGGGGGGTATTTTTTTGTTTATATACCCAGGAGCAGTATAGCTGGGTTTAGAGATAGAATTCTTCACAGTTTTCTAAGAAAACATCAAATTGATTTCCAAAGTGGCTGTACAAATTTGCACTCCCACCAGCAATGAAGATGTGTTCCCCTTGCCCCACATCTTTGTCCGCATGTGCTATCACTTGAGTTTTTGATCATAGCCATTCTGAAAGGTGTAAGATGGAATCTCAGAGTTGTTTTGATTTTCATTTCCCTGATGACTAATGACTTTGAATATTTATTTAAGTACTTCTTGGCCATTTGAGAGTCATCTGTTGAGAATTCTCTGTATAGTTCTGCACCCCATTTTTTAAATTTGGTTCTAAGTGTTCTTTGTGTCTAACTTCTTGTGCTCTTTGTAGATTTTTGGATATTAGCCCTCTATCAGATGAATGGTTGGTGAGCTTCCTTTCCCAATCTGTGGGCTGCCAATTTGTTCTGTTGACAGTGTCCTTTGCCTTACAGAAGCTCTACAGTTTCATGACGTCCCATTTATTAATTGTTGGTCTTAGGGCATGAGCCATTGGTGTTCTGTTCAGGATCTTGTCTCCTGTACCAGTGCCTTCAAAGTTATCAAACTAGCCCACCATCACATCTAAACTCAGCCTCCCTCAAAATCTGAGAGCATTGATGCCATGCCCACTCCAATGAAGTCTTGTGACAAGCCCAAAAGCTTGGTCACAGACCAGAGGCAAAAAAACTTCAAAGGAAGTCAGTCTCTTGGAATTCATTCATGGCATCCCCTAACTCAGAGGTAGCTCAGATATGTCCTTGTGAATTCGAGTGCTATGTGCCCACCAAGATATGATTTTCTCTTATCGCTAAACAAAATTGAATATTGCTCTCTGACCTTTACCAGTGTTCCACCATCTTAGCCAAACCTTGGCTTGGAATTTCATAAGAATGTTACCCATCCAGACTAATTGCCTCTGGCATTGTTAGAAAGATAATAAAGGGGTTAGGGTATTGAAGCTTACAGAATGGGAGAGTGCAGCATCTGTCCAGAAGAGATGGCTGCTTAGACCCAGTGTGTTTTAGATGGCCTCAGATGTACCTCGATGACTGAGCTGCCAGATTTTTCATTTCTCTTTTGTAATGACTGTAAAAGTCTGATGCCAATTTTGAGAAATACACTCAGATTCAGCACTCCCTTGTGTTACGTCTGCCATTATTTCTTCTCCAACGCCTTGTCGACCTGACCAAGACCCTATTCCCCTGCAGGTTGAAGGAGGCCCAGACTGGCTGGCCCATGGCACATTGAAAAATTACCAACAAATGTTTTTTGTCAAACTGTGTAATAAATAACTGGTACTTTAATTTCCAGTAATTCCATTACTTTCATCATTATCACAGTCTTCACTGTTTGTAATCATATGTATATTCTGGTTTCTATATCCCCCCCACCCCATCAGAATTGTTCATTAATCACTACTCATAAAAATCTAATATTTTTCTTCCATGATTCTCCATTTTTTTTCCAAATTCCCTTCCACAAACCAGTGCTAAAGCTTCCAAATGATAGAGTACCAATAACTGTCCCATTCCGGGTAGCAAGTTTTATATTGTATAACTTCGTGTTACTATATTAATTTATCTGAAACAATAGACTTACCAAGAGAAAGCTTCAATTTTGTATACTACTTTGAAAGGCATCAGTCTACAATAGTTTGTCTTTTTAGCTATGGGCCCATGGAGGAGCACACAATCATGGTGAAAACTGTGTAGTTAAAGCATCAATCTACAATGGTTTGTCTTTAGCTCTGGACCCGTGGAGGAGCACACAGTCATGGTGAAAACTGCGTAGTTAAAGCACAGCTACTCACCTTTCAGCACCCAGGAAGCAAAGACTTAGAGGAAGGAAAAGGCCAAGGTCCCAGTAAGACTGTCCAGGGCTCACTGCCAATGATTTACTCACTATAGTTTGCCACACTTCCTGAAACTTTCATCACTTCATCAAAACACCATCAGCTAGAAGTCATGTCTTTCACAAGTCAGTTTGAGGGGACAGTTAAGGCCCAAGCCAAGCATGAAATAAACACGGTATTTTCTTACATACTTTGGTGCAATTTAAGCAAGATAAAAACCTGTACAAGATTTCAAAATCCCAACATGGATGAGAGAAAGAGAGTCACAAAGTCCCTCTTTAGAGGAGGAGCTTTGGCAAGATGGATGCTGAAAGACAGAGAGGCTGTTTTCTTCAGGGACATGGCTCTTACCAGTCTGCATATGTCCTAGTAGATTCCATACACCCAAGAACATACAGCACTCAGTGGATTTAAAATATATATATATATGAAATTGGGAGGGATGGTAATTGGAAAGTTCAGGTAGGAGTGGAGGGGAGAGACCATGAGTGGAATTTATCAAAATAGCCATATGCATGTATGAAATTCTTAAACAATCAAAAGTCAGTTTTATTAAAAATTAAAATAACTACAAATGGAAAAAGAAGCAACTGTGGACAGTTTATTTAATCTTTACCGTTCTTCATCTGCAAAACTATTTATTAATTTTTTTGTGTCTGTTAATAAATGCAAAACTATGATTCTAGTTGCAAGTCTGGTTATGGAAATTTTCCAGTATGTATATAAAACATAATTTTATGAAGTGATATGATTTCCTGACATGTTAGAGTTTCATTGAGGGTTTTACTATGTACATTGTGTTTTACTGGTTTTTCTAGAAAAGACCTCTTTTGAGAACAGTAAACTGCTATCTAAATCACTACTCACCTGGGAGAGAACTTTCAGTCCAAGAACTTGGCAGACAAGATTGTGGGAAGTGAGATTTACAAGTTATACTTTGTCTGAGCTTTCATTTCAGGACAATGTATATAGTTTTTCAGGGTTTGCTGATCAGTAAGCTCTGTTCATAAGTTCCATTAGCATTTTATTAAGGCTATATTTTTCTAAAGGCTGGAGGAAAGAATGTGAGTGAGTTTTTCTACGATATCATGAAGAAGCCACTCAGCTCAACACTTGAGGCATGAGAAGCTAGCTGACTGATCCCTCTCTAGCACTCTCCCATACTCATGGGCACCAACACTGTTAATTCCCTGCGATTGTGTCCACTGTCTGCCCTGTGTAGGAATGGCATCAAACGCTGACTAGCACATGCTTTTCTCCTGCCGCTCACCAAAACTGTTGCTGTGAAGCCGCTGACCCTCAAAGTTCAACAAGCACAAACCTTGCCAACGTTAAGCAGCAGGGTTAGGAAGAGCTACTGGAAAGGCCACAGGGCGAGGCTAGGCAGCAGGCAGCCGGCTGGTGAGGAAGGCACTGGGAGTCACTGCCATGGTGCCATGGAAACCATCAGGAGCCCTTCCCTCGCCTCCCCTAAGCTGCAAACTCCACACAGATGACTGTGCTTAACTGCCTTCATGAGAAGGGAACTTCATGAGAAGGCGATAACACAAATGTGGGGAACAGGGCGACAACACAAATGTGGGTTGGACTTAACAACACGGTTTCCTGGAGTGACTTTAGTGGAGAAAGACGAAAAACAAACAAACAGCAACAAAACAGACAGACTTTGTTTTCACAAGAGAGACATGACAGAAAGCATTTAACCCCAAACAAATCTTAACTACACTCTCATTTCCTTATCAAAGTTATTTTTTGCCTTTTCATTTAACAGTTACTTTTATTCTTTTTAACATAAACCTTTGATTGTGTTTTTCTACATTTTAATTTTTCAATCAAAAAGCGTTATAATACCACAAGAAAGGAAATGTACCAATTTCATTTCTCAAATGCTTCCTAAATTAGAATAAAAATGAGGGTTGAATAACTTGATATATTAGTATAATTAACAATTAATAAAATAAGGACTTACTTTCTCTAAATTTTAATATGAATCAAATTGGTTTTTTAGTTTCAGACAAGTTTTCTTCATTTCAAAAAGTTTTCCCTCCAAAAAAAATTATCAATCAGCAAATAAAAGACCTACTTATATTATATTAGTTCACGGAGATCAAATGATCTTTAAGAGCAAATTCATGAAATAGGAGAAATTAGAAGCCACATGCTTAGATTCTGTCAGTAGTTTACACAGATAAGAGAAGGGTCAAGAAACAGACGCAGATTATGTCATACTGTGTTTCTGGCATATGTGTTAACTCTCATACTGGAATGTTGAAAGACCTTTCTCCAAACCCCACTTAAGAAAATGTCACAATTAACCTTAATTCTGCAATATCTATTAGGTAGTATTAAATGATCTCCTCAGTCATTTTCAAACCCAAGATTATATATGTAATATTTATTCAGCATATTTCCAAACCAAATGAAAATACACATTCTTCCATGTGCTGCCAATTCCAACATAGAATATTAAAGGTCACTGGTAATTAGGAACATATCTGACAAATATCTTAGAAATACTATGTAAACACTTTCAACTTAAATCTCTTCTTGATGTGTATTTGTATGCTTGTGTTTGTGTTTGTGTGTTGCCACGCACACTCCTCTACTCCAATCACATCAAAAATATTGGGGATAAAATCCTGATTAAAGATAAGAGGCAATAAGGATCCAAAAGGAGTTCTGTGCCTCCTGAATATTCAGACAGTTGCTGGTATCTCCTAACTCAGACGTGTTCCAGATCAGTCTTTCCAATCGTCAACACGCCCTCATAATTAGGCATAAAGGTACCCCAAGAAATGATTCATAAATGGCTAAGATTGGACATTGTTTCCTGGCCAACACAGTATTTCCAACCTATCCTAGTTTAATACCAAGCTGTCCATAGCTTGGAATTTCTCTCAAAGAATCTGCCTTGCCACAGCTAGCAACAGAGGTCAAGCGTATTCCTTAGGGCAATAGACAGTTCATAATAGTTAGAAATGTTTTACATACTAGAGAGAAATGAAGGGCTTCCACCCAAAGACATTAGCTAGAAGTGTTAGATTAAAACCTCCTAGTAATTGCCTCCAGCAGGACCATAGAAATAGCATAGGAATATCAAAATGACTCAACAGAGAGGGCTCCATTTCTCTTCCTCCTGCTACACACCTAGCTACCAGACCCAGCTGACCTTGGTGTGGCAGTCACTTGCCTATGTAACCTCAGTCTTGTGTCCCCCCCCCCCCCGCTGTAACCCCCGCCTGCCTACATGACTCTTGTCATCTACCCTGCTTGCTGTATGGTATTTAAGCCTGAATTTCACCTTATACAAATACATCCAGATTCAACACACCCTTGTGTTGGCTCTGTTTGTCATTCTTTGCCTACTCCTTGTCTACCTGACTAGGAACTCATTTCTCCTGCGGGTTGAGGGACGCCTAGATAGGCTGGCCTACGGCAATGTGTGTGTGTATGTGTGTGAGTGTGTGTGTGTGTGTGTGTGTGTGTGTGTGTGTATGAGTATTTATCAGGTGCTAACCCTAAGAACTGAATGAAATATGCTATCATAAGATGAGCATAGATGCTTATTTATTTAAACCCACTTTGTCTTTTGATTAAATCAACATTTCTTCCACCATAATTATAATGTGAAGATATGTACGTGAGTTTTAGTCAGTGATCGGAGCAGAAATAATCCATACTGCATTTGCAGGTTTCACTCCCAAACCTCCACATATCTACTTCTGTATTAGTCACCTTTCTGCTATTATGCTGAGAGACAAACAAACCCTACAAGTCATAGGGACAACTATAGAAGCTGGGAAGGACCTTCCTCCCTGAGTGATAGAGTGGGAAGGCCCCAATGACACATTCACTATGGATAGTATAAGTCAAGAAATAAACCTCTATCTAGTGAATACTAATTCTGTTTATTGACAGAGACTGATATATCCTAACACAGATCCAGAGTTGTATGATTTGATGTATTAAGTCATTATTCTCCTCTGAAAAGCTGACAGCTGCATGGATCACACCTGGCATAAACCCTTGTGCTCTAATGCTTCTTAGATATCATTCAGGAGAAGGCTCTCTTCTGTTCTCCAGGGACTCCCATTTACATGCTTTCTCATTGTGTAGCATCAGACTCTTCCTGTCTGCAGATTCAGAAACATCTATATTAAAAGAGCAAAAAGTTGTGGGTTCCTTATGAAATATATCTTTTAAAAAAATCAATGTTGAAGAGACTAAAACACTATTGATAGGATATTTTGGAAATAAATTAATAATGATTAACTGAGAAGGTAACAAAAACAAAAAAAAAATGGAGGAATCTCATGTAGAAATTCAAGTTAGAAGTTAGTATACTGTTGCTTATGCCTTGGACTTCTGGCTGCCCGACCCTACCTGCTCGTGGTGTTTGGAAGTGAGGTGGCACAGTCAACAACACAGACTCTGGGAGCAGGTGAGATATGCCCAACAAGCTCTCTGAACACTGGAGAAAGTTTCCTTAATGCCCTCCACCTGCGCCCCATTTGTCTCAAGAAAGCATCTCTTCTAAACAGCAGTTGATGATTGGCTGGCAATCCCTCTCAGGAAGTCCTCAGTTAGGTCCTCCTAGAGGAGATGTTTTGGTGATTCACAGCCCTCAGCATTTACAAGAGTTGGCCCAGCCATTCCTGTTACAGTTCCCCATGACTTTTGTAGATCACCACAAATGGAACACAGGTCCAAGAACTGCTTTATCTGTCAGGGTTCTGCTGCACACTCAAGTTCCACCCACAGTATGGAGACTATTCCCTCTAAAAGAAATTATTTCCTTGGGATACCAAAGAATTTAGTTAGTACACACATGTTAATTGAATGCCTATTACATATCAGATGGGATACTCCAAACTGTAATGAAAGTCAAATAATATCTATATTTTTCCCCAAATATAAATACTTTGTGGAGTCATGCCTCCTTCTTTAAGCATAGCCCACAGTAAGATGGTCAAGGAAGACAGTCCCATTGCAAGTTTCCATCAGTCTCCACAGATGTCCCCATGAATGGATGGTTTATGGGTGCAAAGATGAGTGTGGTTCCCTACAAAAGTGCTGGAAAGTTATTGGTACTCTGAGCCTTTCAAGTCTGGAAGTGACTTAAAATACCCTCAAGGGAGAGTATTCACAAGCTTTTATAATGCAGAACTTTCAGGAAAATGCTGAAGGCTTGGACATTTTCCAGGTCATGCCTCCCTCCTTAAGCTGAAGCAAATGAGCACAGTCAAATAGTAGACTCAGAGTTTGATTGAAGAAAGTTTCCTGATTAGATGTGCAGAGTACATTTCAACATTGATTCCAGGTTGTATGTGGGATTCAAAAGTTTTCTGAGATAACTTCATGTCTCACTTAGCTAACAAAGCTGAAAGAATGAGAAAACAAAAGCCACATCCATATACCATAAAGATGGGAATTGTGTTTTCAGTGCTAGGTCTTGAGAGAACTGAAACATTGAGAATTCCACTGTCTCCCTAGAATTTCTTTATTTTTAAAGCAACTTGGTTTACATGGGTCAGGACATATTGAGGTTACAAGCAATCATGTAAAATGAAATCTCGGTGCTCATAATCCTGGCAAAAATCACAAAGTTCTGTAGTAAATGGAATTTCTGGTAAAACAAAACTTTGAGTTTCTCACACTCAATACTGTAATAAAAATCTCAACTTAGCAACATGAGTAAAGAGAAAATAAGCCAGTTAACAGTGATTGCTTAGCACATAACCATAGTACACACTTTAGAGCTGGTTCTACCTAAAAGTTCTGTAGAAAAGTTCAATGAGCCATTTCTATAGTTTCCATAAGCTACTCCCCAAAGAGTTGGGCATTGTTGTCCCTTTATCTTTAGGGAAGGTAGAGGGGTAAGAATGCATATGGAGGGACAGTGTAGCCTAGGCTGGAAAATGCTTTTGGGGAAACATAATAGGTATGAGGGCCAACATGCAATTTCACCAAGTCACATCCATCTCTACCTCCAAGGCCTCGGGGACTCACATTTTGTTTCTGCTTTACTTATTCTCTCTTCTTTTCTTCCTCCCCATTCTTCTTTATGCTGATCTCTTTTTGTTCCTTTCTTCTGTCCCACTACCACTTAGCTGAAACATTGTTTTTCTTTTACACCATTATTATTATTGTTGTTGTTGTTGCCGTTCTTGTTGCTGCTGCTGCTCAGAGTTACCATACGTGTAATTTTTTTATAGTCTCTTACATTTATGCCATTGTCCTTTGTTATATTTCATCCTTCTCCCCCATTTCCCTTCTCTATCCCCTCACCCCTCCTCTGGTCCTCCTCTTCATACTTAATAGCCTCACGCTCATCTCATGCCCCATATATTCCAGTTCTTCATGCCCACCCTTACTAAAATGTCTCTCTGCCCCTGACATCCCACTTTTAGTTTCATAAATTATATACATGTGTACATAACACATATAAATCCAGATTCAGTGTAAGAGGAAACATGAAGCATTTGTCTGAGTTTGGCTTCTGTTGACACAATGATCTCCACTTCAGTGGATTTTCCTTCAAATGACATGGTTTTTTCCTAATATACCAAAATACCATTCTGAGTTTGGAGAAATAAAGGAGAGGCATCTTCCCTTTCTTCCATTATGTTCAGCAGTTACTCTGGACACATATGTACAAAATACAGTAATAAATATCAGGGATAGAAAGAGATTTAAAAAGACAGAGCCCAAGCAATGACATTGTAGTGAGACAACAGTTTTTGCTTTTTTGCATATATTGAAGACTCAAATTGAACATGCAGTTTGGAAATGCTTACAAACATCAATATAATAATGTTTTATCGAAGCCTGCTTTTTCCCATCGAAAGGATCTGGAGATGCATATCCTAATTCACAGAAGCTCAATTCACAAATCTCTCCCAGGACCAGAGTTAGCAGGAATTTTCACTTGACCACCAGCTGTAAGAGGCAACTCTTTAAAAGTGACTCCTGTTCAGGAAATTGTCCCCTGTGCCCATGTGCTTGAGGCTCTTCCCCACTTTCTTTTCTATTAGTTTCAGTGTATCTGGTTTGATATTGAGGTCCTTGATCCACTTGGACTTGAGCTTTGTACAAGGAGATAGGAATGGATCGATTTGCATTCTTCTACATGCTAACCTCCAGTTGAACCAGCACCATTTATTGAAAATGCTGCCTTTTGTCCCCTGGATGGCTTTAGCTCCTTTGTCAAAGGTCAAATGACCATAAGTATGTGGGTTCATTTCTGGGTCTTCAGTTCTATTCATTGATCTACCTGCCTGTCACTGTACCAATATCATGCAGTTTTTATTACAATTGCTCTGTAGTATAGCTTAAGGTCCAGGATGGTGATTCCACCAGAGGTTCCATTATTATTGAGAATAGTTTTGGTTATCCTGGGTTTTTTGTTATTCCAGATGAATTTGCAAATTGCTCTTTCTAGGTCTGTGAAGAATTGAGTTGAAATTTTGATGGAGATTGCAATAAATCTGTAGATTGCTTTCAGCGAGGTGGCCATTTTTACTATATTAATCCTGCCAATCCATGAGCATGGGAGATCTTTCCATCTTCTCAGATCTTCTTCAATTTCCTTCTTCAGAGACTTGAAGTTCTTGCCCTGAATAGAACACCAATAGCTTATGCTCTAAGATCAAGAATTGACAAATGGGACCTCATAAAATTGCAAAGCTTCTGTAAGTCAAAAGACACTATAAATAGGACAAAACAGCAACCAACAAACCGGGAAAAGATCTTTACCAATCCTATATCTGATAGAGGGCTGATATCCAATGTATACAAAGAACTCAAGAAGTTAGACTCCAGAGAACCAAATAGCCCTATTAAAAAATGAGGTACAGAGCTAAACAAAGAATTCTCAACTGACAAATACCGAATGCCTGAGAAGCAAGAAAAGAAATGGTCAACATCCTTAGTCATCAGGGAAATGAAAATCAAAACAACCCTGAGATTCCACCACACACCAGTCAGAATGGCTAGGATGAAAAACTCATGTGACAGCAGATGCTGGAGAGGTTGTAGAGAAAGAGAAATACTCCTTCATTGCTGGTGGGATTGCAAACTGGTATAACCACTCTGGAAATCAGTTTGGCAGTTCCTCCAGAAATTGGACATAGTATTAACACAGGACTCAGCTATACCACTCCTGGGCATGTACCCAGAAGATGACCCAACACATAATATGTACACATGCTCCACTATGTTCATAGCAGCCTTATCTATAATAGCTAGAAACTAGAAACAACCCAGATGTCCCTCAACAAAGGAATGGATACAGAAAATGTGGTACATCTACACAATGGAGTACTACTCAATGATTGAAAACAATGAATTTATAAAATTCTTAGGGAAATGGGTGGATCTGGAAAATATAATCCTGAGTGAGGTAACCCAATCACAAAAGAACACACATGGTATGCACTCTCTGATAAGTGGATATTAGCCCAGAAGATTGGAATACACAAAATACAATCCACAAACCACAAGAAACTCAAGAAGAAGGAAGATCAAAGTGTGGATACTTCATTCCTTCTTAAAAGTGGGAACAAAATACACATAGTAGTTGCAGAGACTAACAATGGAGCAGAGACTGAAGGAAGGACAATCCAGAGACTGCCCCACCTGGGAATCCTTCCCATATTTAGTCATCAAATGCAGACACTATTGTGGATGCCAGGAAGTGCTGGCTGAGAGGAGCCTGATATAGCTGTCTCCTGAAAGGCTCTGACAGTACCCGACTAATACAGAAGTAGAGGCTCACAGCCATCCATTGGACTGAGTACAGGGTCCCCAATGAAGGAGCTACAGAAAGAACCCAAGGAGCTGAAGGGTTTGCAGCCCCTTAGGATGAACAACAATAGGAACTAACTAGTACCCTCAGAGCTCCCAGGGACTAAAACCCAAACCAAAGAGTACACATGGTGGGATTAATGGCTCCAGCAGCATATGTATAGCAGAGGATGGCCAAGTCAGTCATCAATGGGAGGAGAGGTCCTTGGCCCTGTGAAGGTTCTGTGCCCCAGTGTAGGGGAATGCCAGGGCCAGGAAGTGGGAGAAGGTGGGGTGGAGAGCAGGGGGAGGGAGGAGGGAACAGGGGTTTGTTTTTGTTTTTGTTTTTATTTTATTTTATTTCATTTTTTCTGGACTGGAAACTGGGAAAGGAGATATCATATGGCATGTAAATAAAGAAAATATTAATAAATTAAATAAATAAATGTGACTTTTGCTGTACTAGGTCAAGGAATGCCAGCAATATGTACACAGGATAATAGGTGGAAAATATCAACATAAGGAGCAAAACTACACCCTAGAAGAATCAAGAAAGTAATCTTTCAACAAACCCACACAAACCTAATTCCACCTTTTACAACAAAAACAAGAGGAAGTAACAATTACTTTTTCTTAATATCTTAATATGAAAATTAATATTACCAACATATCCTAATTGATTGAAATCCAAAAATATCAAAAATTAGAAATTTGTTGATTGTCTTCCAATGGTCTCTGTAATTTGGTAATTGGAGAAATAGGTCCAATATTGTACAATCCATATACACTCTCAGTTTGTTTGTTCATGACAGTGTCTTGCTGTGTACATCATAATGGTCTTATAATATTGCTTCTCCTATCTCAGCCTCCCTATTAGTAGTATTGTTTATTTCATGTTTTTACACTACACTATGGTTTTCAGAACAGCTTATATATTTCAAAATATTTATGTACCCAAAAGAAACATAAACAATTAACTTGGGAGTGGCCTGTAAGAGAAAAACAAAGAGTGAGACTGAATGCTTTGCTTGACATTTGTAACTCTTGTATCAAGTTTGAAGAAGAGGACTATGCTTTTCTAAATTATCACAGCCAATGAACCAGATTCTTACCTGCACCTAATGTCTGTGCCAACCTCCAAGCAGAACCATTGTTCATTGAAACAGTTGGTGAATGACTTTATGGATAGACCATCTTAATACACACACCATTTCTTAAATAATGTAACCTGTTCTCTGTGGGCTGAGAATAAAGTCATTCACTCAAGTCAAATAGCTTTGACCATAGCAGGAAGTCTGTATCCAAAAACCATGCCTACAATTCATTTCTTGGTGCAGCAGAACTGTCAACTCTCAGCTTAGCTACGATAGAGGTAATATCCTTTAGTGATATAAGGGCCATTGAAGTACAGCCTTATTACAATGAAATCCAATGTCTAAACACTGTTCTTATTTTGGGCTTATAAGAACCAAGATTTTAAGCTCTAGTAAATACAAAACAAACAAACAAACAAACAAAAACGCTTTATCTATTTATGTTCATTTAAGAAAATACTAGTAGTGATGTATTATTTTGAAATATACAGTTAATATGTTTGAAGTTATTTAAACTTTATATTGAGAATAACATATATTTTCAGTATTGCTGTAGACAAGCATCTACATAACACTGTTAAATTGATTGCTGTTTTATATCAAACAACTTTTATAATACTTATTTTTATTATTATAATATTTTATAAATTTTAAAGAATATGACAAAAAAAGATATTGTAAATATTGAAGGGGGGTCTCTGGGAGGAGTTGGGGTACAAAAGGGAAAGAAGAATGTGATTTAATTCTATTTACTTAAAATATGTTTTTAAATGTTAACAAATTCAGATAAATTGAAATCATGTAACTTTTCTCATCATAATGCAATAAAAGTTAAAAAAATCTATTTCTAATAAAGAGATTAAAATGTAGATAAAATAAATAAATAAAATGGTTCAAAATTCTTAAGATTCAGTTCAAATAAACAAACAAAAAAGAATGATTACCTGAAGACAACAAGAACCAACATGAAGAAGTGAAGAAGGGAGGGAAGGAGAGAGGGAAGAAGGAGGAAGGAAGTAAAAGAGGAAGAAAGTAAGGAAGAGAGGGAGGGAGGAAGGAAAGGAAGGAAGGAAGGAAGGAAAGAAGGAAAGAAGGAAGGAAATCCCATTGGTTCTCCATGATTCACCTAAAGAGGGTCTACTAGAGGGTTGAAAATTTCAACAATGCCTCTTTTCCAGTTGGTGTTAATGCTTGATATGTGGAAGTAATGGGAAGGCCTTCAAGCCAGAGGCATTAGAAATGATGGAGCAGGACAATCTAAGTTCCTACCTACACCCTTCAGTAGTGAAATGTCCCCTTCCAGAACATTCCCTTCACCTACCTGGAAGAGGACCCAGATTTCAACTCTCACCTCACACAAACAAGGAGGTGATTTCAAGGTTCTCTCTAACTGCAGAGGTTGCCTGCCAACCATATATATCTAAGTACGTAATGTCTCCTCTTGTAACAAAGTGTATAGAAATGCTCAAGATATAAAAACTCAGATTAACAAGAATTAGGGAAATCGGAACCTGAAACAGCAAATATTAAAGTAGTGCAAATGTTGAATTATAGCTAAGAAAATTAGTAATACTTGTTTAGAATATTTAATGAAAATATTGGTTTCTCAGTGTAATGAGGTTGCTCAATTAAAGGTTGCTAATATGTTAAAGCTAATATTCTATAAAACATGCTGATAAAACAACCACCTCAGTAACTATAAAAAAGTTATTGGAAGTAATTAAGAACAGCCTAAAATGAAAGAAAGACGGGTGGGCACTAAAATATCCATTTCACTTCATCTATATACCTTATTTTCAACTAAATTGTAGATAGGGTTCATCACTCACAAATACATACTTTTCTTTAGCACTCCTCTAACTTGTACACAGGTATCCCATAATCATCGTAAGTGCAATTATTATAAGTTCATCCCTAAATGCACAAATTGGGATTACTCAAATGCTCTCAAGTACAATTGTGTCCATTATTTATGAAACCTACTAGTTAGTGAAAGTAGTCAATCAAAATGGAAACTTAAGTAGTTTTCTGTCTAGCCTGAACAACTTTGCTTATTCAAAGATTGTTGGGTTCCTTTAACATCTAGTTCCTTTAAAAACAAACCTAAATTATTTAACTGAGTTTGACAGTCCTAAGATAATTTTTCATTACAAACACTTTTTCTTCTCTCTCTTTTAAGTCATTTTTATTGGGTTTTTAATTGATGGGACAATGGCATGACACAGGGAATTTTCTTCCCCTGAGAAAAGACTATAAAATTCCTTGTAAACCTTTCCACTTTTAAAATCGGGCAGTGACTGAGCCCAGTGTGGCTTGAACCAGTTGGCATCTTCCAGAACATGACTGTTCTTCTCTCTGGATGTGTATCATCTGTTGATGTTTTCCAAAGTGGAAAAAAATTTGAATGATTAATTTTCAAAGTTAAGTGTAAATAATATAAAGTTACCAATTTCCCCTTCTGTACATGTTGTTTTAAGGTGCATTGACCTTGGAGATCAGTCTTATGAGTAAGGGAGGTTTCAGTTTTGTTATTAATATAATAAACAAAGGAAGGAAGTTCCTTTTTTGTAATCTTTTTTATAATCCTTTTTTGTTCTAATGTGCTACTGTACTCATGAAGAATTTTATCTGAAAAGACAAATGAAATCCTCTACCATGGAAATAAGACAGATTACCCAAATTACAGAAAATTAAATTTTATTTTTGCTAGACTCCATAGAATTGAGATAGAAAACATAAATTATAGTTCTTTCAAAATTAGTAAATCACAAAAATATAGGGGACAGAAAGTTACTTATATGCAACATGAAGATAGCATTTATTTTGTTTACCAGATACTGTATTTTAGAATAAATATCTGGAATATTCAGATAACAACTCTGTGCAAAACTTAAAGAACTAGTCACTGCTTTGCCTGATGGTTAAATGTAGGGTCAGAATCCCATACACGTGTAGCTGTGAAGTTTAGAAAAAAATCAGGCACCCTAATGCCTTAGCTTTGATAATGCTGCCTTCCCTCTTCTGCTTAAACTACAAATTTGTTATGCATGATTTCAAAACATACAGAAACTGCTAAGCCGTTGAAAGTAAAATATGCGGTATGGCTGAAATCATAGGTAAGCCCCAGAAATCTTAGCATAGCAATATACTTACCCGCATAATACATTTGTTGTTAGATTTTAGAGTAAAACCTTGGTGGGGGAGCACATATTTCTTCCAGTGAATTCTGCCCTCATTGCTTTTGTAGCTACCATGAAACACACCCTTGACATTAAGAATTGAGAACATTACGAGAGCCCTATCCAGAATACTGGGTTTCTGCAGAAATGCCTGAGTTAACAGCTGTGTGAGGTTCTCCTACTACCACAATTGACTTCAGAAGCAATTCTTTTCCCTCCAGCCAACATCTAGAAGCTATATCTTTCACGTGAATCTCTATAATCACAGAGACTCACCAATTTCCTGCCTATATTTACAGGGCCTTGCTCAGTCACTTCAAGGACTTTTGAGAATTCTCTTCGCAAACAGAAGGGAAATTTTTATGGGAATTAAATGGCATTAAGAGAAGTAGAGCAAAATAGAAATTGTTCCAGAATAACTTTCATATGTTACTTTACAGTGCGTTATACACGCAAACATAACTGGTGGCCTTGTCCTCATGCAGTTGGACTGGGTGAGCACAGTTCTGTGTCTTAGATGATTCAGCAACACACGAAAGTTATCTTGGCCCTGACTCTGCATATGCAATCTGAACTCAACTTTTAAGAAACCACAGATTTTTCCTTCAGGGAAGGGACTGTTTGTGGCTTGGTGGTTTATTTTCTAAGAATGGTATGCTCCAGGAGAACATTTTCACAGGCTGAACGTGAAAATTATGACACTGTCCTTGATTGGAACCTAAATATTTCAAATGCATGTTACAAAAATGAGAAACTAATTATTTCATTTTTTTCACAGTTTAAGAACTTACCTAGCAATATATAAAACTGGCTATCCACCAACTGGTTCTTGCTTGATTTATGAATCAGATTCTATGTCTTGCCAAATCTTTTCCCTTTTATAGGGAAAAGTAATCTCACTTGCCTTTGCCAGTTGTGACTGCCTAACAGATCTCACCCCACCCTCCACTGCCCTGCTTTTGACACTGGAGACTAATGTTGCAAATAGCTTTCCTTTGACAAATGGTCAATTGCTAAGTGTTGTGAACAGGCTGCTCTAGAGGTCAGTCTAGATGGGGCAGGGAGGTTTTCTCCCTGTGTTTTGCTCTGCTTGCTGCTGCAGTGCACAGCATCTTGGACTACGAGAGGAACCCATCCCTGAGTTCTCCTACATGACAGGGTTTCTGAAGGGCAACACATCACTGGCATTTTAGAAACCATCTTCCCAGCACTTCATCCCCTTAGCCACCTTCCCAGAGAACTATACAAAGTAATGTCTCCTCTTAACAGTTCCCACACACCATAGAAAGTAGCCTCCTAGCAATTTCTCCTGGCAGTGTGTCTCTGTGAACTTCTCTACCAAATAGACTATGGTCTATTAGTAGGCCATGGCCGTGGTACTCTAACAGCAAGAAGGAGTGTCAGATTATTCTATCCTCAGTTGCTCTGCCCTAGGCCTAAAGATAATGGCTATTCACTACATCTATGATTCAGGGTCATTTAGAACTCTTCTCTCCATTGGTGGGTAATGTGTATAGACTATACTTAACAGTGTATACTTAACTCTCTCTTTTAAATTATGTTAATGGTCCCTTTCTATTGATTGGTTCTTGAATAATACATGCTTTCAAACCACTATAAATTCAATAAGTACAAATCTTATCGTTTAAAACACTACTTATAAACTATAATAATGTCCACATTATAAAACATCCCTTTCAAAACTTGTCGTCTCTTCTCATGGAAGTTGAGATTAGAGTTGTGGTAAGCAGGCTGGGAAAGATTAGGGAGGAAGGAGGGATGGACAAACATTGACCAATAGGCAATACTTTAGAGCCACAGAGGAACAGGAAGCACCAGTGTGGTACACACAGCTGCACTGAGCTGCACACTTCAGAAAGCTGGAGAGAGAAAACTGAAAGTTTGAAAAACTATTCTGATTTTTCCCCTTTTATTTATTCTTCTCTCATACATTACATCACTACTTCAGTTTTCCTTCCCCCAATCTCTCCCCCCACATCCCCTTTACTCCTGATCTAACTGCATCTCCTCCTCACTTCCCCTCAGAAAACAGCAGATCTTCTAAGTGACATCAACCAACCAAATATAGCATAACAAACTACAATAAGACCAGGTACATATTCTTACATCAAGTATGGATGAGAAAACCCAGCAGGAGAAAAAAGGGGTTCAAGAGGTCATCAAAAGAGTCAGAGACAGCCACTGCTAAAACGATTAGGAGTCCCACAAGAGCACTGAACTATACAACTATATTGTATATGAAGAGGACATAGGTCAGACCCCTATATGCTTCCCGTTCTCTGTGAGCCTCTGACTCCTGATCAATTCTTGTAGTGTCCTTGATCCCCCTGGCTCCTCCAATCCTTCCTCTCCATCTTCCACAAAGAGTTATTACCATAGAGATTTGAGATAATTCACATTCAGGCTGATTTAAAAGTTAAAACATGCAATGGGTACATGTGTCATAAGGATTATATGTAACGACGTGTGTCTATAAATATATAGCACATTTTTCAAAAATTTAGTATGTGATAAAAACAAATTTAAACAAAAAATATTGTTCCACAACTTTTAGACAGACATTATTTTAAAAATCTGTTTAGTTAATAATACAAATGTGGGCTAGAGAGATGGCTCAGTGGTTAAGAGTGCTGACTGCTCTTCCAAAGGTCCTGAGTTCAATTCCCAGCAACCACATGTTGGCTCACAACCACCTGTACAGCTACAGTGTACTTATATACATAAAATAAACAAATAAATCTTAAAAAATAATACAAATGTGCCACTCAATATATATTATGTAAATTATATATATAATAAAATATATACATATATTACAAAACTAATAAATTTGTCTCATTTTGAAAACAATTTCACTTAGTGAAAAAATTGTTAAAAGGGTCACATAGATTATTAAAAATACTAGGTTAATGCACAGGCCAACTGGTTCTCTGCCACTGGGCTACATCTCTATCCTGTCAAATAACTGTGTATCTTTAAGATGTAAGTTTCTCTACATTAGCATGTGTATTTCAAAGCACCTTTGAAGTTACTAGAGTGGAAAGTCATTCCCTATCATTTCAACTATAGAGGTCAACAGAATCCTGATTATATTTAAAGCTACTAAGGACCATGCTCACCTATTTAAAATTAACTGTTTCATACCATCACCATACAAATGTATGTTCTTTCTCTTATCTGGTACAGAATTCAATCAAAATTTCAGAGCTTACTTTCATAACTTCTGAGATTTATGGTTACTTACTTGAAAGCAACAGACATATAGGATGTCCAACCTAGGCGCAAATGAAAATGAATGCACATCTTATGGAACGGACAGGAGACACGGGGAACGAGGCTCAGGAGAGCCGCAAGCAGATCTCTGGAAATCCAGGGAGCAGGCTCTGTTGGACTACTCTGCTAAGGAACTGAAGGAAGCAATGAGCTGCCTGGAAGATTCCTCCATCCTTTCCTCCTCCATTCAAAATCTGCTATCCTCAGAGGGTTTGTCCAGTTTCTTCAGCTCAGATCATATGGCCAATCCTTTAGCAGAGAGCACAGGTTCATGGATGCCCTGTCTCATCAAATAATATACAAAGACATAGCTAATTTATATAATGGGTGTCAAGATATTGCTAAAACTGAGCTAAAGTTCCCCCAACACCAAAAACTTTCCAATACAGAAACCATTTGCATCAAACTATCATTCTGTACATACCATTAAATGTCTAAGTAGACTATAGAAAACACATAAACAGTATATTTGGGGTATGTATGTTTAAAAAAAAAAAGAGGTATGTACAACCTCCTCAAAGACTAAAAAATTTTAGTAATATTCCTCTAGTTTTTCATGAAAGATTATTAACACTGACCCATCTGTCTTAGTTAGGGTTTGCATTCTTGCACAAAACATCATGACCAAAAAGTAAGTTGGGGACGAAAGGGTTTTTTCAGCTTAAACTTCCACATTGCCAAGTCATCACCAAAGGACAGGAGCTCACACAGGGCAGGAACTTGGAGGCAGGATCCGATGCAGAGTCAGAGGCTCAAGTGAGGATGCCACAGTCCCACTTGAGAGAGAGAGGAAAGCGATCACAAGTAAAGAGGGAGGGACCTGGGATGGAAAGTGGACAGGGGAAGGGAGGCAGTGGGGGTTGGGGGGCAGGAGAACCTGATCTAGTACTGGGTGAGGAAAAAGGACTGAAGCCCTGAGGGTTGGGGGGACCTTCCAGAGTGTACCAGAGACCTGGAAGGTGAGAGACTCGCAGGATTCAAATGGACAGACTTTAGATGAAATGCCTGACAGTAGGGAGAGGGAACTGGACCCACCTCCAGCAGGAAGACAGGGCATCAAATGAGAGAGGGGGCATCCCACAGTCACAACTCTGACCCATAATTGTTCCTGTCTGAAAGTATTACAGGGATGGAAATGGAGAGGAGCCTGAGGAAAAGAAGGCCCAAAGACAGGTTCAAAGAGGGATCCAGCTCAAGGGGAGGTCCCAAGGCCTGACACTATTCCTGAGGCTACAGAGTGCTCCCAAAATGAAAGAATTTTTAAAAGTAATATTGGTGCTTTTATATACCAGAGAACACCAGAATTTAGAATAAAGTACAGAGATTTTTGAGAAAATGGTGACTCTGCACTGATGCAGTAAAGGGACAACTTCCCCAGGAAACAGCATCTTCCTGCATTGTCCGGCTGCCAAACTTCCCAGTCTTTCTTAAAGACAGTGATGTGCCACATTTGCTGACTTTGGTAAGATGGCTTAGCAATTTTAAAATAGACAACAACTTTTATTTAGTATTGATAAAGTAGCTCAGCTTGACTTATTGTTATCAGAGAAAAATACAAAGGGCCAGGTGGTGGTGGTGCATGCCTTTAATCCCAGCACTTGGGAGGCAGAGGCAGGCAGATTTCTGAGTTCCAGGCCAGCCTGGTCTACAGAGTGAGTTCCAGGACAGCCAGGGCTATACAGAGAAACTTTGTCTTGAAAAAAAAAAGGAAAAAGAAAAAAAAAGAAAAATACAAAGGAAATAGGACTTTTACTTCTCTGTTGAGCTTTATTCATAAGGGAAATACAATTTTGCCACAAGAACTTACAGTATCCCAGTAAAGATCAAGGCATAGACAGAGAGCAGGCCCTTTCTGGTCCTTGACTCCTGACTGCTCACAAGCACTAAATGACTTAACAATAGCTCTCCCAATGCAGCTACTTCATGTCTGTCATATAAGAAGATAATTGTTGAAATTGTTTCATATTTATTCAACATTTACTATATATGTTTGCTGAGTTGAAAGCAACCCTATTGCTGCCTACCAAACTACGTTAATCCACTGATCTTACCATGAAAGGTTGTGTAAAGTCCTGGAGATGCTAAAACACTGGAATGTCTCATGGCATATTGGGAGCCATCCTTGGACAGAGGCCTTGAGAACAACTATGTGAGCGCAAGCCGTCGATTGCCAAATGGAATCAAATGGGCTTCCACATTATTAGGTTTTGAATTTTACATCTACATTCAGCTGAACTAGAAACAATGGAATTGGGCAAGAGAGATGGTTCACCAGTTAAGAACACTGACTGCTCTTCTGAAGGTCCTGAGTTCAAATCCCAGCAACCATATGGTGGCTCACAACTATCTTTAATGAGATCGGATGCCCTCTTCTGGGGTGTCTGAAGACAGCTGCAGTGTACTTACATGTAATAAATAAATTAATTAAGAAAAAAAGAAAGTGGAATTGCAGCATGGTCAACCATTTTTTAGTGAAGACAATTGAAAAATAAAACCCCAAATGAAAAACATCCTGCAAGCAAAACTGAGGTTATGCTAGTAAGTACAGCAGGTTCGGCTTTGCTGCTGTCCTTCCAGGACAGGCACAGTGTCTTTTTAGCTACAGCTAAGAGACATGGGTACAAAATGATCCTGGGAAATTGTCTCTGTTCACTCTCTTGATCATCTTGTTTTATTATCTAAGCAAGTTGTTTTTTATAACTCGAGAATAAAGGAACAAAATAGACACACACACACACACACAGACACACACACATATCTTTGATAAAAATGTAAATTAAATAAATATACCTGGAATTAATATGCCCATGGATTTCACAACATAAAAACAGGACTACTTTTGAGAATAAAAGCACACACATTTGAGCAAAGATAGGAATTCTCTCTTCCAATTTTACCATTTAAGTTCTCAAATGCAGTATTATAACACCACCTACTGGGAATTGAGAAGAAAACAGCTCAGCTATCTAAATATAACGCCTCTCTTTCTCAAACTAGAAGCTTCTTAACAGTTATCATAGAGAAATTTAAGGAATGGCCAACACACATGGTGACAATGGCCAAAGACAAATAGCAACAGATCGCCATCACTAACTATACCCCTCACACGTCTTGCTGCCCCCTTATTTTGGCTTTCTCTGTTGTTTTATGGGGAGAAGAGTGCATTTTAGTTCTCCTCTTAGCACTGTTTGTTAGAACAAAGCCAGGGTTTTCCTCTGACATTGAGAACAGTTTGCTTTTTCCCCAGTACAGTAATGGATTGACTCTGATTTAAGATTTTTTCTAGTGTGTGAGGCATCTTGCCTTCTTGCTGGATGGTCAGCAGTGCTGTAGTAAGTAACTCTCTCACACCTCTGAATGGCTGAAGCTGCTGCATCCTGCCTCCATCATCCCCATCTTGGTTAGCAGTCTCTCTCGCCTCAATCTTCTTACTCAAGGATGACCATTCTAACTTAAAAAACAAAAACAAGAACAAAACCAAAAATGTATCCCTTAAAGTAAAACATCAGATCTTACCTACGTCATTTGACACTTTGTATTTTGTAGGTTTCCTTCCAACACAGGCCTGTTCTTTTTCTTTTTGGGTTAATATAATCATCTCTCCCTTTCCTTTCCTATCCATAAATACCTCCGCTCCTGGCTCTTGTTCAAATCCATGGCCTCTGTTTTCATTAATAAGTATTACATGCATACATCTATATAACCTGCTCAATCTGGATAGTGTTACTTGCATATATGTTTTCAGAGCTTATAATTTGGTACTGGATAACCAATTGGTGTGTTGTTTTCTGGGGGAGACTGCTTCTCCCACTCTGAGCATTCCTTGTTTGCCTGTAGTTCTTTGTGTAAGGTTGAGGCCTTTGAATGCCCTCAGAACTCAGTTCTGGCCCTGCGCTTCTCTGTATCATCATAGTAAGTTACAGCAAATATGCTTTGTGCATCACAGAGATAATGTTTCTCATCTACTCCCCAAATTGGCAGTGCCCATTGAAAGCATGTAAAACAAACTTTTAAAATGAAATTACATACTGGAAGCAATCCCAAAGGATTCTAGATATCCCTTTCAAATCACACATCACCCTTAAATGGAACTATTTCCTGAAATAGCTGGTCATCTTTATCCACCTTCTATTTTTTAATTTAGTTTAACCATCTGTGAGCGCCTTCTTGTAACTTGGCTTTAACTTGGGGTTTGGAACATTTAATACGTGAAACTATACTGGGAACAAAATTGTGTGGCTTCCATTCATTCATGGTCTATTCCCATTGATACAAGTGGCTTCAGTATGCATGCTTTTACTTTAGTATAAATACACTGCATGCATATGGTGTAATTTGTCAGTTTACTGCTGACAGATGTAGGCTGTGTTCCAATTTGAGTATTATTTCTAATCACTCTTTGTACATATAAACTGAGGCACATGTGCCTCAAACATATTCAGTATATTGAATATAGGAGAGTACATGGGAACTATGGAATGATGTACTATCAACTTTAAAAATTTTGCTTGCAAAGCTGTTGCTCTAATTTAGACATTCACCTACAAGTCTACCTCTTACAGTTTGTTAACTGGACACAGTCCTCTTGTACCTTGCAGATATCTTTGTTGAGGGCATACTCTTCTACCACGTTCCTGATCCTCAGGGAGGCTTTTGTCACTGTTCTGCAGTGCTGCAGACTGTGTTCAGGGCTTCCTTCTCAGAAGCACACATTTCTACTGAGTCACATCCCCAGCTTCAGGGACTTCTTGTCTTACCTGACCAAAAAGCTGGTGAGATGCCTCGGCATTTAACACTGCATGCTGCTCTTGCAAAAGCAACACATTTGTCAGACAACTGCCTGCAACTTCAGCTCTAGGGGATCTGACACCCTCTTCTGGAATATGCATGCACTTGCAGATATACACAAATCAAAAACATCGTCTTTTAAAAATATCTTTCTGGATTGACTTTGTGTGTAGAGAAATTCATTGTACTCTGAGGTCTTACTACTACACCATCATCGAAAAGATTTCTATGATTCAGCCATCATGGAACACATTTCTAAGAAGCCTTCCTGTCACAAATATAAACATAAAACTGAAAGCAAGACAACTGTACTGGCTGGTTCTGTGTGTCAACTTGACACAATCTAGTGTTATCACAGAGAAAGGAGCCTCCCTTGAAGAAATACCTCCATGAGATCCAGCTGTAAGACATTTTCTCAATTAGTGACCAAAGGTAGGAGGGCCCACTGTGGGTGGTACCATTCCTGGGCTGATAGTCTTGGGTTCTCTAAGAAAGCAAGCTGTGCAACCCAGGGGAAGCAAGCCAGTAAGTAACATCCCTCCATGGCCTCTGCATCTGCTCCTGCCTTCAAGTTCCTGCCCTGTGTGAGTTCCTGTTCTGACTTCATTTGGTGATGAACTGAAATGTGGAAGTGTAACCTGAATAAACCCTTTCATCCCCAATTTGGTTCTTAGTCATGATGTTTGTGTAGGAATAGAAACCCTGACTAAGACAACAACTCTTCTCATTGACACAGTGGATGGTTCAAAGTTGTGATAACTGAGAGCAGAAAGGAACGGGATGTAAGAGGCTGCCAGAAACATGGTCAGACCAAGTGTGGGAGACCCATAGATCCAGTAAAGGCTTAAGAAAAAATTTACCTGGTAAATCAAAGGAATTCAAAGGTTCTAACATGTTACTCTTAGGAAATTTTATAAAAAATTACCTAAAATTTCAGGAAATTGTGTGACTACCATGAAAAACAATTTCCATCAATATTTAAAGTAAACAGCCTGTTAGTCCTTGCCCATATAATTTTCAGTTAATTTTAAGTGTTTTTCTGGAAAGGCAGGGACAGAATAATTTTCAGGAATTCCTGTAAGGATGGGGGAGCATTATTATTAGAAGCGTGCCTTCATGGTGTCTTAACTACACCAGCCTCTCCAAATCACCAGGCTAATAGCTACAGCCACAAATAAAATAAGTTACCTGTGCTAACATAAGCACTGACATGCTTTAAATTAATATAGTTAATTTAATTGATTTACATTAATATAATGAATAATATAATATATAATATAATGAATTATTATAATAGTATTTTCATTTTATTTCTAAGATGATGAATATCAACAAATCTAAAGGTGATAACTTTTGAGTATGAAAAAAATATGAGGCTACAAAAGTAGATACTTACCTATGCCAGAATACTTTAGAAATTTACAGTTAGAAATCGTTTCTTTTCCTTCCTTTTCCCGTGCTCCTTCTCTCCCTCCCTCCCTCCCTCCTTCCTTCATTCCCTCTCCCTCCCTCCCTTCCTCTTGCCTTTCATCTCTCCCTCCCTCTATCATTCCATCTCTCCCTTTCTCTCTCCCTCCCTCCCTCACTCCATCTACCTCTTTCTCTCTGTCCCTCTCTCCCTCCCTCTGCCCCTCCCTCCCTCGCTCCATTCTTTTTTGGAAAAGCCACACAGGCATTAGGACACATGCGACACATGTGGAAAGACTTGCCTAAAGGAAGGTGAAAGCACCTGGAGCACTCTGCCACGGAACATAAGAAAGACGCAAACAGAAAAAGGGGAATTTTTGGTTAGGATCTTGTAGTAAAAGCATATATATATATATATATATATATATATATATATATATATATATAACCATATTCTGCATACCAGATACAGAACAGCAGTAAGAAACAGATCATGTATATATGTATATATGTATATATATATATATATATATATATATATATCCTTGGAAACATATACATCTAATATGAACTTTTCATGGTAGCAGTTGGAAACTATTGGAGACACATTCTCATAGGCAGCTTAGATTTTTAAAGCCCGAACCTTTCAGTTAAATATTCCTCAGAGTGCTTGATACTGCTCTCATTTCAATAAAAATCAAAGCAGTCTGGGCTTTGGACTGTGGTTTGTTTGTGTTTTAAATTCTGCTCAAGGTGCTAAACGCATCCAGATTATAGTTGAGCCAAAGCTCGAGGGTAAACTGACAATAGCAAATGGAAATATTTTTTCCTGTGTAAAGCAACACAAGGCTGCAGAACAGCCTTAACTGAGGACAAAGTTAAAGCAAATAATAATAAAATGTGATGAAGTCTTCCTCTGGTTGGTCCTAAAGACAGTCAGTCATCTTTGTTGCCCAAGGCATAAATCATTCTGGGCAGAAAGCAGTTCTCATGTAAAAGTCTATTAGAGGTACAAATAACCTAACACACAGCAGGTGACTCCATGTTCGTCTGGCTTCAGCAGCCGGTATGTTCTAGCACAATCTATTTCATTTTCTTTCTTTTACTGATAGTTTACTTATTAACCTCTACTCTGGTTTCTACTTCATTCTTAGCCTGGCAAAGTGTTATAGACATCACTAATCTTAAGTGTTGATCATGTTGGCACTGTGTGTATGTATGTACGTACATGTTTGTATGTATGTATGTGTGTTTATGTATGTATGGGCTTGCATTCCTGAGTATGCATATAATGTTCCACTGTGGATCCAGATAAAACTATACACATACAAATGCAATAGAATGTACACACACACACACACACACACACACAGAGGAGAGAAAGAGAGAGAGAGAGAGAGAGAGAGAGAGAGAGAGAGAGAGAGAGAGAGAGAGCCACATAGGCTTATACAGAAAATTTCAATCAGAAGTACATTTTAAGACCCAGAGATCATGTATGCACAAATCCCTGCATACAAGTTTTGGAGTCAGTGTCAGTATAAAAAGAATCTTTAAAGGGAGCCAGTGCACAGCTCTTTACCTATTTTATCTGTTCTCGACTCTGGATGCTGAAGCTGGACCTCTAAGCTGTCCTCAACTCACTTCAATGCTGCCTTCATTTCATTTCAGGTTTGCCAGTTAGTGCTAGAGGTGAGTGGGAAGGCAAGAAAACCAAGGCTATTTCCTTCTCTTCATGGCCGATTCTATCAATGTTGAACTTAGAACATAGTTTATTGTAGTTTTGAACAACTTCCAGGACTTCTGGAACTATCCAGATGATGTATCCAAACAGCCCAGTTGTGAGTTTCCTAGCAGAACTGAACATCAGTGTCAAGCTGACTTGTTGAAGCTCTGCAGTTCTGACATTTGGGCTTCCCTGCTCTTAGCACTATGAGATGCATCCTGCATTTAGATTTCTGCTTACATTCCCAAGTCAATGTACTTACAGCTGCTTCACAGGTAATTGGACATGCCTTCATCACACATGTGGTGGAGGTACTACCTAAACAGTCAGTCAACTAGTTTATGGCAGAACCAAGATAGAAATCAATACTGAAACCTAATGTGCTCTGATTGGGATTTCTAAATATACTTGATAAAAGGATATTATTCCAAAAATGAAACATCTATATTAGTAAGGTGTTGGGATAACCTTGTAAAGGTTGTCTTTTTATTATTCAAATATTGATTTCTGTACAGGCAGAGAGTGGAATGCTGGCTGGACTTCGGTATTGTTATTTTTATGGGTAATCGAATGCCTGAGTATTTTGTAAACATATACCTCCATCAACTTCTGATCGGCTTCATATTGATCTGATGGACAACTGCTAGGCAAAGAGGAAAAGCAAGACTTCTGGGCTGAGATAGGAACTTTGGGGAAGAATTAGGCACAGGGGATTTTGCCATTATGACACGGAGATGCAAGGAACAGATACCAGGACTGAATGAGAGGCAACAGGCCATGTGACAAACAAGGACTAGAATTAGTCAGGTTAGAGCTAGCTAAGGCCTAAGCAATAATAAATAAGAAGTCTCTGGGTTGTTATTTGGACAGGTGGATCAGAGACACTCCAGCTGATGGACTAAGGAGCTGAAGCATCATCATTTGAATGAGAACATAGTAAAAAATTATATAATAGCCTTGAGTCATCTGAGAATACTGAAATAGTCTGAAATATGGCCCGAGTGACTAAGTGATATTCTCTTAAAGTAGCTAAAGGCAAACACGTTATATATTCAATGACTTTAGGGTTAGAAAAGATGCAAAAGTGAATCAGAAAAGTTGCTAGATATTTTAGCAGGTACTTGAGCTATTTAAAAAAAAAAAAAAACATTCATCTTCCTCTAGAGGAGTCCAGTCCTGCCATAGAAAACACACATGAAACCAGCTCCATAGGAAGGTCATCAAGTCAGTGTGAAAGGTGGATTGTAGGGGAAAGAGACAGGACAGGAGGCTACTCTTCAATAAATCCAATACTCCTAAGGCAGAGCTGGGAGGCCTGAAGGGTCATGAGATTCAAAAGCTCCCTTGACACTTGGCGTTAGTCAAGATTGATAGAATTTTAAAAAAAATTTCTGGATTTCTAGATTTATATCCTTCACTGGGGCATGTAAGAGCATCATATTCATGGAATAATGGGGAGTTTAATTTGGATGTGCATGGTTAAAGTACCTTTGAAATATCCAGAATTATCTACAGCTTTACTGCCATGAACATGCCTATCTTGTCTGAAATATCCAAATCTAATAAAACAGACAATAGAAATATACCAGTCTAACACCAAGAGTAGTTTTCAGTCAGAAAGCACTGACTTCTGAATTACAAAGAATATAAATCAGAAAAGAGTCTATTGAAGAAATGTCTTAGGAAGTCACAGACTTTGCAAAGCAGGGCAACAGTAACTAACACCAACAAACTGAAAAAAAAATGATGGGAGCACAATTAAGTGCTGCAAACCCTCTACAGGCAGTGTCAGATTCAAATGGAACATATAGCAAAATAGGTATGCTTTCCATCTAGGGAAAATAAAACATCTTCAGGCCCTGTTGTCCCACTGAAAGGCAGGAATACAAAAACCTAACTCATCCATGCTCCTTAATTCCCCAGACTGTCAAGGTAGGATTCAAATCAATCAAACAAGAAAAAATTGTGGAACAAGTATGTAATCTCATGTAATGCATTGGTTCTCACCTAAGAAGCATTTTAATAATACAAAGATACATAAAGAGCTGAGGGAAGAGGGCTCATAACTGCAAGGACATCCTTGGCATTACGGAGTGCTAGTTTGTTAAATAGGAAAGCCTGTCTCAAAATAGTATGACAATAGCACTTAAGTAATTAAAAAATAGTGCCTTATACATTATTTTTGGTGCACAAACAAGTTAATAGTACTGGAGAAGCAATAGATAATTAGAGAAAAAGAAAGGTTTGTTTTTAAAGACAAACCCAAAGTTCTGAGATGACTATGGGGTGAAACAAAGTGGGCCTATTGGACTGCTTCTGCTAAAGGACAATCATATCTTTGAAGCCTTGATGGAGGCGAATAAATATGTATGAGGTCATGATGACGGGGTCTGCACGAGTGTGGTTCTTAATGTAGAGAAATCTGGGTTGTGTCCTTGAAGTAGAGTATAGGCCATAGTGGGGACGAACACATGGACTTTGGTACAAAGGAGACAGTAACTCACAAAACCAACTTGTCAACTCCTTAATCTTACACGTGCAGCTTCCAGAACTGTGAGTAAAACGGATGTCTATCTTGAAATTGATAAACTTGTCTATAAAATTGTTCAACTAAAGTATCTTTTTCTGATTTGATTTATATCGTTTTCCAGAATACTGTGTTACCAAAAATGTCCTCCTGTCTTGATAAACTACAAATTTACAGATCCACATGAGTTGAAGGGCAGCCAACCTCTTGAGAACTAGTACCCTTAAATACAGTGTATGCAAACTTGGAATTTAAAGAATGAGATACTGCCAGAATATCTTAGGTTTATTCATGGTTTCTGGTCCCCTTAAGTCATGTATATATTTAAGCCTTAGGCTCTTTCCTAACTGACTTCTACCCTGAATATTTTAAAATATAAGAGGGAAATAGGAATACTTACAGTAACCAAAATGACATTGAATGTTGACCCTATCCTGGACAACGGTTCTGTGAGGCTCCGTCTCTTGAATCACAAGCTACAAGTTATACTTAAAACTCAACAAGTAACATAAGTTTTGATGACCTAAACCTTGATAACAGAGTAAATGGCCTCAAGAAAACATGTTGAATGTCCAGGTATGGGTAAAGTTCATTTATAGAACTAAGCTATTTCGGATTCAATCCTAGAAATTAATAAACTTGCCAATAAAATTGTTTCATTATGTTTAATGCAAGCATGTCTGTGTGTTCACAGTATAACCTGTGGGAATTGGTGCACTCCAGATACCCTGGTGGTCCCCCTGAATTCAGATTGCCAGGCGTGGAGGCAAATTCCTTTACCCACTGAGCCGTCCCACAGGATCATGAGCTAGTTTCTTATGAACTAAATATACTACTAATTACTTTATGCATAAGAACCACATAATTCCCTGGATGTGCTTGTTGACAGAATAATGTCCACCTGGTATTTGACTCCTTTGTGCCCTGGTTGGCAACTGTATACATGAATATAAAGCAGTTCACCATTTTGATAGGATACCATAACATGTATGATAACTAGCAAAGTGACAACAATAGTGAGGAATTTCTAGACGTTTTAAAGGACAAGAACTCTAAACACAAACACACTTTGATGCCCACAATATGCAACACCTCATTTTACACACGTCAGGTCCCAATGATTCCTCCTGGCTGCCTCAATGCATAAAATTCCCTTGGCAAAATTATCACAGAAGTGGTTGTTTTAGCTTCCTCTAGTGCAGTGGCTGTCAACCTGTGGGTTATGACCCCCTTGCAGTCATAATCTGATATCCTTCATATCAGATATTACAATTCATAGCAGTAGCAAAAGTCTAGTTATGAAGTAGCAACAAAAGAATGTTATGGCTGAGGGTCACCATAACATGAGGAACTGTGTTCAAGGGTCGTAGCAGCAGGAAGGTTGAGAAGGCCTGGCTGTGCTCTTGGGTCTTTAGTGACAAGCACTTGTACAGTATATGTTTGGTGACGCTACGAAAAACAACAGACACACAGCGTAAGGATATATTTTACTATGCTAACAAAGTATCAGTTATAAAGAATTTTTATAAATTCAAAAATAGATTGGTGGTAACATGATTACCTTTAAAGCATGAATCTAGATTTTCATTCACAACATCACTTCATTGATCTTAAAACAGTAGTTCCATTCATAAAATAGTCTACTTCTTTTATGGTTTTTTTTGGAAAAAAAAGGAGGCAAATAAAAACTTAAGATTCTTATAATTCCTAGTTGAACAGTATCAATCTCATTTCACAGCATTGATTAGTAGAGGACATTTCTCAATTAAAGTAGTATATAATTTACAAAAATAGAATAATTATATAATGAAAAACATTGCCCTCCATTATGAAGAATACATGTATGTGCATGTCTGTGTGTATATGTGCACATTTTTTTCTTTTTAAATTTCACAATAGCCCTTATTCAAGTACTTTTTCAGGTTTCTCTTGAAATAATCACCTTGTATTATTTACACATACATAAAAGAACAAACGTTTAATCTAAGTAAAGGTTAAAAGTTTCAGTGCAGCTTGACTTAAAACCCAGTCACTCTAGTGAAATCTGACTGGACATAACATGTTTAGGTCCAAGAACTCAGTTGATATAGACACATTGAAGTGCTAAATACTTAGTACATTTCCAATATGGTTCCATTATACTAACACAAAAGGGCTATTATTGTATGCATCACTGAATGTCAACCCCATGACTAAACTCATGTATATAACTAAAATACACACCAGTATACAATATACCTGTTTACAAACACATAGGTAGCCATAAATAAAACTTTATTCTTTGATTTCATTTACAAGCTACCAAATATTATGTATCATACACAGTGCTGAACACTTAATGGCTTAGTCTTGGAAGTTCCAGACTAAATGGAAAGCTGTTTGTAAAGAAAACTGAGAGGCAATACTGCAACAGAAGGCAGCAAAAGCATAGTTTTGCCACAAGAAATCAATTCATTTGTATTTATACACAAGTTTTGGATAAAAGGTGAGTGCCATGCGATTCTCAGGTTTATTGTTTGCAGTCTTGGCTAAGGTGGGCATAGTCGTTTTGTCTTTTGCAGTTATTAAAATAAAAAGTTAAAAACTCTAGCAGCAGCAAGCAATCCCAGTGGCAGGAAGCTGGGGTGAGAACAGAGTTTCTATGGTGACCGTGGGAAGTCCAGGCAGATTATCTTCCATCAGCAGGCGTACGACTGAGGGACAACATGATTCGGGCGAATCGCTCACAGAGCTCATGTGCAGAGTAGGAGGGTAACTTTGGTGGCTCGTGGAAACCTTTGATCTCTGTAGAACAGTCAAGCAGTTTTGGCAGAAAATCCGTCAGCTTTTCTTGGAGGTTTGCTGCAAATACAAATGGATTTATCTCAGCACAAAGAGAAGTGAAAGGAGCACTTGTGTAGGCTTCTTACAAGGGAGGAATCAATTTCAAACACATGAAATTACGTCCATTTGGGGGACCTGAGTTTTGCTTTGGTTAGTTGTTTTTTTGAGTACATGGAAAGAGAAATGTGCAAATCCTAGCTTGTAATGGAGGGAAGTGGCCATAGTGTAAGGAGAAAGAGCTCCAGAATAAAAAACCAGGCCGAAGATGACAAAGGACCTCCTCTACTGCTGAGCCCATCCCCGGGACCTTACAGCACTGCTCAAACTTACATTCCATTTCTTGCCCCAGGTATGAACACCAGCGATTCCTCATATCTTCCACAGCAAGGATATCTTTCTCTTCCATTTCATCCACCAGCAACAAGGGCAGAAAGGGGACGATAAACTCATTCATAATAATTAAGCCGTTGCTCACTTCTCGGTCCTCTCCAGACTCGAACAGCTCTGCTGCTTGTTCATTTAATTTCTTAATGGAATGAGAGAAAAGAACATATTTTGCTTCATTTTACAGTTAAGAAAGGAGTACCTGAACACGATCGTACTGAAGATAACATGATCAATATGTTCAACCAGTAGAAGAACAAATAGCAATCAGATATAATGCCACTAATATACACACCAAACACACACCTCTCTCAGAAAATACTATGTAGATAACAAAGATAATAGAAAAAAATAAAATAATTATCTTTCAATTGTCTCACTGAAACCTGTAAAGACAACACTTCACACTAAAATTGATGTAAATTGAGTAGTTCTAATTTCTAAGAGAAAATATTTTATCAAAAGATTCACTTAAAAATTCTTTTCTTACATTTAATGCATATAACAAAACTAGAGAGATTGTTCTCATCCTTCTTAAACAGGGAAAACAATTATTGCTTAGTGGTTTACATTATAGATGGGAGTAATGCTGGCAGGAATAGTGAGTATCAGTGTAATCTAATAAATTTTAGGGGAATTTGGAATTTCATATGGAGAGCTAGCTGATTTAGTGTGCATTAATCAAACTCTCTACATATGTAAAGTTAGGTAATGTAAAGCAAAATGTTTTCAAAGTAACTTTAAAAATCTGCAATAAAATAATAATGATAATAATAATAATAATGATGATAATATTTTAGAGGGCCCAACATATCTGAAGAAAAACTATCAGTCTCCCACAGCAAATAAAAGGTAATGTGTTTAAGGAAATTTTGCAAGCTAAGTCCAGCATGACTTACTACACTTAGGAAACTAATTGCTTGCTGTATAGAATATCATCCATGATCTAGTCCTCCTTTCATAACAAAAGGGGAGCGGCAATATAACGATAAAATCTGGACATACAGGGAAAGCAGTGTTTTTTATTAAAAATACTTTATGCAGATATGATTTTTATCCAACAGTGTTTACAGTGAAATACCTCTGTGAAAACATAAACTGTATCTAACATAAGGAAAATGAAAACATGTGCACTCTATACTCACCAGCAAACACTCTCTCCTGTAATGGGCTATCAGCCCCACATCATGCCCTCTGTATGGACCCTTGGACAAGAGCTCTTTGTTATTCTGATAAGCACAGAGAAGGAACAGCAAGGAGTCTATATAACTTGAAATAAACACACAATATTAGTATTTCAATATTATAATCTACAATTATAAAACTAAGTATATATTTAAATGTCTATTTTCTATAACACAATAAGTTCGATGCATCAAATGAACAAACACACCTTTTTAATAAGAGCAAAGCATGAAGGAAGGAGAGTAAAACAAAAGAACACAGGGAGACAGCCTCCGCTGCAGCATTCAACAGTCCCTGTGTTGTCTTTGTGTTTGATGGTTTCCATTAGGACCAAAATTTAAGTCTGATGTGAGTCTAACAATCAATGTTTTTAATATAATATTTTCCTATAAAATGATTATTTTTGTTTACTTTATACTTACAGGGATCATTTGGCCCATGCAGTGACTATGTAAGTCAGGTTTTTGTATGAAGAGAAAAATTTCTGGCCACTGACAAAAACATAAAAGAAAAATGCCCAAAGGAGATGGTGGGTGGAAAGCAGAAAACGTACTTCCAATTTAGAAACTTACTAGGACAAATTAAGAAGGATTAAACTGGGAAGGGAAGGTGAGGGTAGGACAGAGGAGCTGGTGTGCGGAGGGATAAACAATGCCAAAGACCTTTGTAAAAAGATATATAGATGCATACTATACAAGCTTAATACATATATGCATGCATGTATACATACATAGATACATACATAGATACAGCTACACACACACACACACACACACACACCTTAAAACAGAGTTACACTATAACAGGTCAACGGTGCCTCTATATACACCAGAAGACAGTAAATAACAAGCCGAGTGCCCTGCCTGAGTTACTTCTTTTGGAACTGTTGGCCACTGAGGTTTCCACAGACCCCTTGGACAGATTGACAGTTACCTCCTAGAAATAAGTGCCCACTTGTCATTAAAGATATACCATTGCCTTAGTGGGAATTCCTACAGTTTATCAATATAAATGAAGAAGTAGGTCAGTAGTCATTTTGTTTGGCTTCAGTAAGACACTGCACTGAAAATAATGTAGTCTCTTAAAAATTACTAGGTTAAGTATTTTGATACTAAGTTAGAAATTAAATAGTATATGGAGAAGTCAATATAAACTAGCAAATAGCAGAAATGAAAAATATATAAAATGTTTTCATAATAAGAGATAAAATATTGATTTTTTATTTTATTTATTTTAGATGACTATTTGTATTATATAAAAGAAAGGGTATGAATTTGGGTGGGTGGGAGAGAGTGGAGGAGGGGAACTAATAATTATATTAAAAATCTATTTTCAATTAAAAAAGAAGAAAGTTAAAATAACAAGTTTATACATAAATTTTAAAATTATCTTCAATTTAAAATGTATCATTTAGAAGTTTCTCCAGAAGAACTTGTTGTTTGTGGGTGTGCAGTGGGATTAAGCCTTAGGCCTGCACATCCTAGGCAAGGCCACTATCACCAAGTACCTTCCACCACAGGTACTCCTTTCATGGTCCCTGGGGATACAGACGAAGACAAAGGCTGGCCTCTGATGTAAGTCAACTTCCATGAAGAAGAATATACTAACTCTGATGACCAGGGGCATCTTAGGGAAATGAACTAGTTATATGCTGGGCCCCTTTGTTTCCCATATTTTATGGATGAGTTTCATACAAAACTTTCAGTTATAGTCCATTAGGCTCTCATAGGCATATCCAAAGTCATGGTCACAATAAACAATGTTTTAACTCAGCCCTGGTCAAGTCAGTAGTCAAGGAAAAATAAAAATAAAAATAAAACCAGAAAAGAATAAACATAAGTGCTTGTGGCAACTTGGTGGGGCAGAGTTACAGAGGTCAGGAAAGGAGATGGGAGAGGATGGGGGTCAATATGATTATGAACATGTAATATGTACATGTATGAAACTTTAATTAAACAAAAAAAGAAACTATAAAAAACAGAAATATAAATGCCAACTTTTTGGATTTAGAGTAAAAACAAAAAACATTTTATAGTGAGGGTATTTAATATTGTATTAAATTTGCAGTATTCTATCATTTAAAGTAGTTTTGAGCTAAAACTTTCATTAAAGTGTATTATATATGTTTTGCATCAGATGTGAATTAGTGAATAGAATTAATAATAAGAACAAATATTTTTTGTATATTTGTCCTTTCTGTCTTACCTTTCTCTCTGAAAGTTTTCTAGTCCAATTATGAGATACATAGTAGTTTCTCTGAATTTCTTATAATCTGCATGCCACTCCTGCATATAAAAATATTTAAAATGAAAAGCATAAAACTATAGTAATATAAAACAATGCATTGTTCTGATATTTATGCAGATGAAGAGAAATGAATTTAAGACTTAAATAACGTGGATAGCCTACTATATTTTAGTATAATAATTATAAATATAATAATTATAGTAATAATAATCATATTTATAAGGCATTTAGTCATGGGTGAGAAATTAATATTACCAGAAGATTAAGAATATAAGATATAAAATAAAAAAATGGTAGGATGACCAAATGGTTACTTTTTTGTTCCTATAAAACATTCTTCAGTATAAAATTTACTAATATTAGAATAGTACAGACAGGAATATTCTACTGATGCAGTGCTGTCCAGAGCTCAAACTTGTTGCTTGATATAGAACTTTAAGGAAATAAAAAATGTCCTAGTTCTCTTATTTATTATTATTAACTATGGGGTTATTTTAAATGTGTTGCCTAGTGCTCTGTTGACATGGGGTGAAAAGCCAGCCTCCTTACTCCACAAGCAAGAGTAGGCAGGGATACTGAGGTCAAACAATAGCAATGACAAAACCTCCTATTTTTTAAAAAAAATGTTTAATAAAAGTTAGTTCATAAATAAAAAAATTAATATAGGTTTATCTGCAGGAAGTTCCACCAAAACTTGTAAACTCGCTCAGGCTCCATCCTGAGGAGCACACGGACAGGAGAGGACGCTCTCTACAAGGCCCTGTACTCCACATACAAGTTTAATTCTTTCAAGTCATAATTTTGTTACTATTAGTTGATATTCATAAAAAGGTAAAATTCTACAAGATCATGTGACCTATTCTGGAGTTGCCTTAGAAACTCTAAGCAGCGACATTAAAAGTAAATAAGACCAAAGAGTAATGAGAGACATACATAAAAGTAACTTTTTCAAACTTAATTTTATAAGCATAAATAGATACTATATTTTCAATTTGGTCAGTTAAAATATATATTCAATCCAATATTAATAAAGGATTTTGTGTACACACCCGGACAAATCTCACAAGCCATGATGTGTGTGTGCATGTGCATACTCATAGACAGCGCTGTCTGAGGATCACAACTTCAGATGGCACTCGATGGCTAGCATGTTTGTCTAGCATCTCTCTAGCATATATGATGGGAAAGTAGGAAACATAGCAAATGATCAGTGTAAATAGAATGGCAGTTAAACTTGTAGGTCTGCTCTGCTGTCTGAGAGCTGGAAATTCCTACCTGTGAAACCTTCAGCCAATTCCCCTCCGATCCCTGTGCTTCATGTGTTCATGCACAGACCAGTAATATCAAAACAAATAATAAATAAAAAGCATGTACCACCACATCTGGCTGTTTTTAAACATTTTCATAAAAAAGCATTTGTGTGTGTGTGTGTGTGTGTGTTGGCTGCCCAGAGTAATTGTGTGGGGGTGAGAGGAGCACTCTGTGCCATTGTCCCGTGGAATTAGAGGCTAATATCTGGATTAAATCAGTCAATACACCTGTAGTACTTAGAAGAAAGTTCAGTAGGCTCTTCATAAATCTTTGCAATTTCAACATTAATGCAATAAATTGCACTTATCAAGCTAGAAAAACTATCTGTAGAAGTAATTGAAAACTAGTTTATGGAATACAAGAGCACTTATAAACATAAAAACCAAAGGTGTTCTTTAAAACATTCTAGCCATTTAAAACATTTAGTTTTATTTTCTGTTATGACGTATGGAATGTGTCAACTAGAGGTCAATATTTCCCAAACGCACATTACCTCATATTCTTCCAAGTTTATTTCTTCTGGTTTGATCATTTCCAGTTTGGCTTGGGCAACTTTCATTATGTTGTGACACCTTCAAATATAAGAAAGGCATTTCTAAATCAAAAACAAAATCCATAAGAACCATAAAAGCATGTTGCATAAAACTAAATTACCAAACACATAAAAACAAAATCTCCACAAGTGCCAGTGGGATGGAGCCGAGGTTTGATGGCCTGATCAGAGTCAATAGCAGATCTCACAATGGCCTAGAGTGGCCCTCTACCCTTCACATGTATACAATGGGAGGCATGTCTGACCCCTTGACCACCCCAACAACACACACAAATAACTTCACACATACACCATGGCAAGCATGCCTTACCTCTAACACCCAACAATGCACACAAAATATGAACAAATTTTTTAAAGAATTTAAAAAAAGTTGAATACAGTGGTACATGCCTTTAATTCTAGCACTCAGAAATCAGATTTAAGAACTCTGTGAGTTTAAGACCATCCTGGTCTATACACTAAGTTCCAAAAGGCAATCATGGTAATAAAGTGTTTCAAAAAAAAGGACCGTAGGTGAAAAAAATTAACTATTTTATGTCATCTTTTATATCAAAGCATTATCAGTGCCTATTTTCTGTATACATGACTGGACTTTCTTCATGGATTGTCACAGAGAGTCAAACTCACCTCCAGGTTCCAGTGGCTACTAGGAATATATGGGAGATGCTTGGGTCTTTATAATCCCAGGGACTGGCTTCTCTCAGTATTGGTTAGAGTTGTTGCTGTATCTGATAAGCCACCTGGAAGCCTGACAATAAAATTACCTAGCCTAAAATTCCCACAGTATAGATGTTGAAAAATCCCATTTTCTTCCATAGAAGAGTGATTTCTTTACTCGTAATTTGAGTTATCCAAATTACTTTTAAGTAAAACTTTAAAAGGGCATAGCTAGAAATTTTAGAGAAATGAAAAAGTAAACACTCAAATTAATGTGAGATAGGTTTGTGCTATATTTGTTAGTTTTTGTACACACAGAAGACTTATACTTGAGATTAGCAAAACCAAACCAAACAAAACCAGAATAAGAAAAGTATGAACACATGAAGTAGATGCTTTGTGTTTTTATATTACCTTTCATCAAAACTCAAATTTCTATCCCCAAATTGTTCGAGTAATGCTTTCTCGATGATTTTCTTTGGCGCCTGGTTCTGGATAAAGTAGACCAGGACATGATGAAGACGATAATCTGTTTCTGGTGGGGTATCTTCTTGGGCCAACTTAACCAACCTTGAATACTCTAATTTAATTGCCTAGAAAACAAAACAAGAGCAACGATTTTTATTAATTATTACAAAGTTCTTCACTGTTTTAATGGTAATTATTTAAATGTTCATTTTTACCTTTTAATGTATAAGTCAGCTGGTTCATTTAAGTGTCCCCAAATTCCATACTTTCAAAGAATTTTCTGAATGAACAACTACATAGGACCTTTATCATCCCATCATCTTACTAATGTGCTTATGTTTCTACACATGGAAGTCATGACACAGTGTATCTGCATATGTTGTGGATCACTTTGTGAAATGCAAGCTTTTGTGCCAGAGCTTCGTCAGTCTGTCTTAGGACATCACTAGATGTGCTGTGCTGTTCGCCACCTGTGTGCATTTGCCAAACTAGATTACATATCACAGTTCCAGAGGAGTTGAACATTCCTAGAAAACCCAGACCTGGACACGAAAGTGTGGCTCTTGCGAGCAGTTACACTAATACAACTATTTCACCAGCGGTCTCAGTAAGGTGCTTGGGTCCTAGTCACCTCAAGTGACTATGACTGCTACGACGGTATTTAGATTTTTTGACTATAGTAATAGTGATGATACATGTTGTAGTATCAATTGTTTCTTTTGCCATAAAATGTTTCAAAATTGAGAACTACTAGTACAAAATATTAATATATCCTTCCACATATGAGCACAATCTAGATGATATATAACTATGACTATTTGTAGAGTTATATATCAAATACTGCTAAATTAATCACACAAAGTCCACATGATTAAAAATAATACCTTCAAATTTTCTTTTTGTTTTTGTATTTAAGTTCTAGCTCTGCTAACCATAAAATACTTTAAGTTGCATGTAATACACATTACAAAAATTTCATTCAGTTAACAAGGTTTATTAGTTTCTTCCCTTCACATTCTTTTTGTGTATAACTTCAAGTAATCCTACAAGCTAGGTTGTTACATTTTTTGAAGAAAACAACAAAAACATATATTGAAATAATTTTATTTATGGTAAATAATACTTAAGGTTAGTCAGTCCCTTCTATACAACAAAGTATCACAAATAGAAGATGATGTTCATTTTTATAGTGATAAAATTTTCCAAAATACTTTTCCTATAGGGAAAAATGACTTTCCCCCTCCAGGCATACTGTCAAGTCTTATTGCTGTACTTAAAGATCATGATAAAAATAAAATGTATTTTGACATTTAAGATTATCAGGGTTGCTGCCCATTTAAATAGCACATGTAAAGTTTTCACAATCATTTCTTATAAAAATCTTATTTTTAAATTTTTGGTGAGAAGAGCTACACATATTTTAAAAACCAATGTATTCTAAACATTAGAAAAAAGTTATATACCCTATATTCTATGTGCTATCTCCGACATTTACTCAGCGAGTCCCCTAATTTTCCAAGGTTAATCTAGTCACAACACTTTCCATTTATACTTTCTAGTTCACTGTTACTAGTTTAGTAACAGAAATGGACAAATTCCTGGGCTGTTTCTTCTAGCAGAGTTCTATATAACTGCCACTGGATTAAAGCTAACAATAAATTGCCTCAAATGAGTCTCTATCATGTTTCTAATTATATTTTTCATTATTTTGGCTGTCTATATTGAGAAATATTTTAAGATAATTACTGCAGATATTATAAGAATGTAACATATTATAATGTGAAATATTATAGTAGTCAATAAACCGGGTTGACTCTAAAAGACCCAATGTCTACATTCCAGTAATAATCATAATAAAATAAAGCCTTTGACTACAAGCTTGATAAGGTGTTACTAAACAAATGAATTTCTTACCATTACTCTAATATTAAGAATGTTATAGTCAACATGATAAAGCCAGATATTTTCATATCATATAAACAGCTATTATGAAAGTGATGAGATACTTTTGGGAGAACAGCTTAATGCCATAATTAAGAACTACACTGAAAATTTGTTAAAAAAGCATAGGATTATAATGAGATAAATACTCTAAAATATCCTTGTTCAGCCTAACTTGCATGTACCATTTTGTAATAAAGCATTTATGCATTAAGAACAATGTAAAATATAAGCTAATTACCTAGCAAAATAATGAAACCTTATAAAAAGACATAGCAAAGGATGACAGATTAAAAAGCCATATCTGGTACCTTTTTAATAAAAATCCAATTATTAAAACATAATTTCCAACTTCATCTTAGATTAACACATGAATTTAAATTCACTAAGAGTTCAGGGAAAAAGTAACAAATTCTAAAAATCATAGAAACTGAAAAAGTTTCACAAAGTATTTTATTTATAAAAACTAAAAGTGAGCATGTGGGTTTTTTGTATAAAATGTCAAATATAGTAATGATGCATGAGGCAATATGTTCATTGCTTAGAAAAATACACCAGTAGAACACAGGGACACAAATAATCCCAGTTGCCAGTGGAGAATTATTATATGATAAAGATGGGATTTTAAATCAGTATAAAATGAAAAATGGATTAGACAAAATTCTTCGGAAGTGTTAGATATTTTTCCATTTTATAGGAACTGGAAATCCTATAATCTAGGTCAAGGTTGAAAGCAAGAAATCATAGGAATAAATGATTTCAGTAGTTCTAGAAGCAGTCATAAAGACTTCTTAAATTTGTATAAAAGGTACTTATTAAAATTCATACCACAAAGAAATAGAAAATACAGATTATAAACCACAAAATACAACTGGAAACTACTGCTGAATTATCACATCTTACTTAACATAAATAAATAAAATTTTCCACACTATAAAATGAACAAAGACAGTTATGTTAAATACCGGCAGGCAAAATGTTTCTGCAAAGACACTGATGCTTAACCAAATCAAATAGAACTGTCAATAAGTTAGAAACTAATAAAGTAAAGTCATTTGAATGTCAGTCATTTGAAAATATTTAAAATTTGCAAGCATTTTGGCTTCATAATTCTAGTCTCTTATATTTGTGTCAAGTATTTAGTGATAGAATAATGTTCATAACTGGAAATGACCCAAACATCCAGCAACAAAACTGTCAATCACATATCACAACCAACAATTTCAACTGAATTGTTTGTGACAGATACTATCTAAAGGATTCCTCCTAAATAGATTATGTATTCAATTTTATGATGTCTCAATGAAAGCACAGTGTCTGATAATTTAATATATTGTCCAGGTTGCAGAATTAAGTGAGAGAACTTGGATTAAAACTAGGCACATCGTCACAGAGACCTTACAATCTCTTCTTAACCTAGAGCAGGAATGAACCGTAGGAATGCTGAGATCCTGGTCTCATGGGCTCCTCAGTGTGTCGCAGACAGACACATCATTTTCAGGTGTGGTGTGCTCTAAAAGAATGTTTACATTCATTTTGTTAGGCCCAATGGAAAACAAAGGGAAAATAATGTAGTAAATGTATGAACTATGGCTTAGATAACTGCTCACCATACCATGGAAAAAATAAATACAGAAAAAATAAGGTGAGGAAACAGAAAGAAAACCCAACTTTAAGTTATTAATATAGTAAATAAGTTTAAGAATAGAAAAATTATAAAAATATGGGTAAGTTTAAGTAAATATACCTATCCACAGAAGGAGACGAAGGAAACAGCTGTCAGAGAAAACTATTCATAGTCTATACTTTCATGCCATGTATTAGTTGTTTAAATATCACTTTCTCTAAGAAGATTTCTAGATACCAGCTTAGTCTTTTATTTTATATAATACCTCCTTCTTTTCTTCTTTCCTTATCATACTAACTTCAATTTAATAAATGTTCACTTCCCCACTAGAAATCAAGATTAGCTCAGGAAGAAATCCAATCCAAAACTACACTAGCGGTATTCACTGGGTTTAGGGCCAGGCTTTAAAAACTGTTAAATCAATCAATCGCTTTACAATGGAATACCATTGTGTCCATACGGTATACTACAAACTACAAGTACATTCAATGATACAGAATTCTAAACATATTACTAAGACAGACACACTGAGAAGACTGACAAAGGATTCCAAGTATATAAGGCACAGTGTCACACCAACAGTGTCAACACTAGCAACAGAAGGGCATGGCTGTAATTGGTCGGTAAGATTACAAGGAGGAGACAGAGGCAAGTGATGCAGGGATACCTTGGGAGTTCTACCTTTTGGCTTGATGGGTAGTTACATGGGCAGCTTTCCCTTCTGTGATAATCTATTGAGTTGTGACCTACTACCACTGTACTTTCAAGTCATTTTATAAATTAAAAGAAGTTTGCTTTCCATATCAGAGGTAAAGAAAGGTACAGCAGTGGTAGTAGTTAACTAAGTGTAAAAGGAGGTGACCACATGGTATAGTGAGTTCCAGGACAGCCAGGGCTAAACAGAGAAAAACCAAAATATATATATATATTATTTCATAATACAGAAGTTCACTTATCTCACAAACCCCTAAGGATACTACTGTAAGAGCTACAGACAACAGTTTCGATTAAAAAAAAAATGTTTTGTCTTTCAAGGAAAATCAAAAGCAACTCTCAGAATAATAATCACCGTATGGTTTTTTGTTGCTTCCAGCATGTACAAATACTTACCAACAACCCAGTCCTTTACAACTGTTCTTTGATTTTTATCCCTCTTTGATTCTAATTTTCTCATTGGAGCAATTTTAATTTGCCTTTTTGGGGAATATTCTCTTTAAACCATTTTACTTAAAGATTTTATACTTAAAATGGAAACCAGTCTTATCAGAAGAAGACAACTTGAGAATACCTTAGCCCCCACTGCCTGCCTATGAACTCTTTCATACCACATACCTATAGTAGAATCCTTTGTGGGAAGGCCTTTGTGTGACTTTCTAAGTCAAGGTTAAACCATACCAGTTCACTTACTCAAGCCTGTCCTGCATTCTTCTATTTCTTGTAAGGTGACATTCCCACAAGATAATTTCCTATGGTAGTTCATAAGGTTATCACTGGCAATCAAATATATCATTTGAACACTAATGTGTGTGGTAAGATGTCTCCCCAGATAAAGACACTTGTGTGGCAAGCCTGACATGGTGGATTCCATTCACAGAGCCCACATAAAGGCAAAAGGAGAGAACAGACTCCATAAAGTTGACTTCTGACCTCTCCATGTGAGTTGAGGTGTGTGTACCCCCCTACATGCATTATAACAATAAATAACATAAGAATTGGTCTGATCATAGACACATTAATAAGTATAGCTGACTGCTGGACAGTGGTGGTGCACACCTTTAATCCCAGCACTTGGGAGGCAGAGACAGGTGGATTTTTGAGTTTTAGGCCAGCCTGGTCTACAGAGTTAGTTCCAGGACAGCCAGGGCTACACAGAGAAACCCTGTCTTGAAAAGCCAATAATAATAATAATAATAATAATAATAATAATAATGATAATAATAATAATAATAATAATAATAATAATAGGTATAGCTGAAAGTACTTAATCAGGCTCAGAGTTAAAAAAAAAAATTTCTCTCACAATCAAAAAGTTCCATGAAGTCAACTTAAGGTTTTTCTGATAATGTTAAGATACAGAGAAAAACACTTTTCCTGTCAAGTTATTATATATTGGGCACTGAAAAGAATAAAATGTAGAGTATACAGTTCAAGGAACACAGGTAGGAAAGAGAAGCCATCATATGCAATAATGTTTTCATCCTTAAAAGTGACGTGTGCACACAGAGCTGATGAAGAGGAATACCAGGGAATTGTAGAGAGGTGGATTTATGAGAAGGAGACCCCAGAGGAATTCTAAATGTAATAAAGGTCACAGGCTCACATGTTAATAGCCACTAATGAGGCTTCAAACTGCCAGTTTTCTGTAATGAATCTTGAAAATTCTTACTAATCTGGGATTTATCAAAGATTATTATGTGTGGTATTTACTATATTTTAAAAGGCACATTTATTGTATTTTAAAAGGTAGAACATATCTAACGATCTATCTAACCAATCCCTGTTTCAGAATCTCACTTCTCATTCTCTTTATAAGCTGTTCCTTTCCTTGTACACAAGCACCTGGTACTCGAGGAGGTGAGGAATAAATAGATGAAATATAGAAAATGCATCAAGCAAACACCCAAGGCAACAAAAATAACAGGTTTCAATTCAAAGACCTGTGCATGGCCAAAGTTAATCTGGGTTTATATTGCTCTGAGAATACAAAATTGTAACAGCAGGCTGGAGAGGTCTTTGTGGTTAAAAGCACTGACTGTTCTTCCAGAGGACCTGGGTTCAATTCCCAGCACCCACATACATGATGGGTCACAACCATCTGTAACATTCCTGTTCCAAGAGAATCTGGTGTCCTCTTCTGGCCTCTGTGGGCACTGAATGAAAGCTGTAATGGAAGCAATGCAATGTAACAGAAATGTAGCCAGAACATCTAGTGACAGAAAATAAAAATTAAAAAACATTTAAAATTGGTAAAAAGAAAGAAAGACTAAAGCAACTGGCAGAGGGAGGAACTGATGTAAATACAGAAAACTACACTAAAACAGAAAAAATTAAGTGTATATGGGGGTGGCAATTAGAAGGAAATGAAAGGACAAATGGAAGGAAATAATACCATCTATAGTTTCAGCCACCCATAAGGAATACAGCCTGCAACACATGCAAAGTCTACTCAAATCTCCTTTCTCTGCGTTTTTCTGGTGGCCTTGTCATCTCTCTTTTTTTTTTAAAGTAGAGATTTTTTTAAAAATTTTTGCATTAGATCTTAAAAGGCTGACCAATTTGTCCTTTATCCATAGTGACAGAAGGTTACAACTTAACACTTCAAGCTGGATATTCAAAAAGGCCAGAGAATATCAGTAAAATTGACAAATTCTAACAAATCCATAAGGACTTATTGAAAAGGCAAATTAGTAAACTGCTTCTGTTCTATACACTGCTCAAAGGGTCTGCCTTCTCAGGAAGAGAGTGGGTGGTGACAATGTATAGGTGATGACAACGTTGTAAGTGATGATAACGTATAGGTGGTGACAACGTGTAGGTGATGACAATGTATAGGTGATGACAACGTATAGGTAATGACAACGTATAGGTGATGACAGTGTATAGGTGATGACAACGTATAGGTGATGACAACGTATAGGTGATGACAACGTATAGGTGATGACAATGTATAGGTGATGACAGTGTATAGGTGATGACAACGTATAGATGATGACAATGGATAGGTGATGACAATGGATAGGTGATGACAACGTATAGGTGATGACAACGTATAGGTGATGACAACGTGTAGGTGATGACAATGTATAGGTGATGACAACGTATAGGTAATGACAACATATAGGTGATGACAACGTATAGGTGATGACAATGTATAGGTGATGACAACGTATAGGTGATGACAATGGATAGGTGATGACAATGTATAGGTGATGACAACGTATAGGTGATGACAACGTATAGGTGGTGACAACGTATAGAAAATGAAGGGAAAACTATTGGTGTGTGTGTGTGTACACACGTGCACACACGAGGTCTTTTGATAAATCTCAAAAAGTAATGCCTTGCACATGGTGCTTCCGTGTTTTGAATGAAAAGGACACACAACAAGGCTCTGGAGAGCGCACACACTTAAAAGGGAATTTGTGAGATGGGGAAAGGAATCAACTGGACAGTCTCCTATTTCTGGAGTTGAGAATATTTAAAATTCATAATAGATGAAAAACAAGGAAGATGAAGCAAAACATAAGAACTGAATCAATAATTTTGAGAAACAGAATTGGTTTAGTGTTAACAGGAAAATTAAAGGGAACATATTGCAAAACTGACCCGCACTCTGACCTCTACGCAGGAAATAATTGGTGACCACAGTCCCTGTTCCTGCACTCCAATACCCTTAATCTCTTGATTACATTACTAGCAATGAGGGAGAGAAACACTACTGCAGTAACTTAGGTGAAATATTCTCACTTTTTGAATTATTTGCATTAAAAAAGAAAAATGAATGTTGGATTCTTATACACAAGCAGCTCCCAGAACAGCAGATTGCCATACTTCAGATAGGAAAATGGAAATTTATTTAAAGAGATGAGGTGCTACAAGCCATTACATTTCTTAAAAAAACAATGAAAGTGTTACTAGTACCTTAAAGAACCCTGCTTCAGGGCCACACCTGTCATACACACTCCTGGATTTCCCTATTGCCATGATAATACCTTGCATACTGGGTGTCATCATGATCTGCCACAGAGATTGAAAGGAAGCGGTTCTGAATGGTTAACAGGAAAATGCAGAACAAAAGCCAAAAACCTCTAACAAAATGAAGCAAGCTGTTTACATGCAACGTAAAAGCCTTTTGTTCTCTACTGCTTATGAATCAAATGGTGCATTTATAAAAGAGCAAATGCTTTCTGATGTACAAGTGAAAGCAACATTCAGTCATTTGTGCAGTGGCCCAGCTGGCTTACAGGATGCCCCTGTCTGTACAAAGAACAGAAAGCATTCTCTCTAAAGTACAGAATTGTAAGAAGGCACCCCCTTCTGGACAAAGCAGAAAATGAATACTTCTCCAACAGAACCATTTCAAAAGGGCACCAATGCTTGGTAAATAAATGAATAGTTTGTACATTTGCTCAAGGAGTGCTGAGCCTCTGAAAGCTCCAGTTGGATCTCACTCCTGCTCCCAGGCTAGGAACCTTCATACAACTGTGCAACCGGTGTATCTGTAAGCAAACCAAGAGTCTCAAGGCACATGCACTGTTAGGCAAGGATGGCAACAGAGTACATCAAAACATACAGGTCTAAGGGCAGAAACTTTCTCTCCAAAGGTAGTATTGAGTGAGTAATCACAATTCTTTTGCAAATGCCCAAACCAGCTCACACTGAAAACAAGCAATTTGGTACTTCATAATAAATAAGTGCTTTCATTAAATTGGATCAGTTTGTATGAGAGCAAACACGGAACAACGTAATGCAGCATCACACATACTGTATACAGTACTCAAGCCCTAGTTTCAAAATGGTTCATTCTTGGCTGCTTGTCTTTCCAATGTCTTAGAAATAAGTAGCATGACACTGTCTCACTGCAGTTGAGAGTCTGTGGTTACTCCCTCACATTCCCTGAAACTATCACTCATACTTTACTCTGGATCATAATGGAGGGTTGCACCTGTCCACAATTCATTGCCTGCTTATGCTAGTCCTCTGTTCAGTCCCTCTCTTTCAAATGTAGTTTTTCAGTAGACATGATTTTACACATGGGCACAGTGATACTATTGTCTTTAGAATACTATTAAGCTTGATGATTAATTTTTATATAATCATAATTAAAACTCAGGAATAAAATTTGCAGGAATAAAATATATTTCACATGCATTCAGTTCTTATCCAAAGATACAAACACTAAGAAGGTGTGGCACCTCTCTGACCATAAATCACCCCTAGCTTCCCCATCTCCTACTGTCAATATGCAAAAACTGCTTATCTGTCCTCTCTCAAACACAGAAAAGAGCCACTTAAAGAATTTCAAGGGAAAAAATACAAACAAAGGAATGATAATAATCTGATGGAGCAAAATATCTCAGTTCTCAGAAAAGAACTTTATCATGAGAAAGAAAAAAGCTGGAGGCAGGAGGAACAACTAGGTAGCTGAGACAACCAGAAGAGGAGGAAGGTGGGGGTGCCCATGGAGAAGAAGGCACTGCCAGGCAGTCAGTGATGCCCACCAGGCATCCTGCTTGTTGTTACAGCAGGAGTCTATAGCAGCAAAACTATCAATTACCCATCTTGTAGTCATTCTGTAGGGCTTTCTGATGGGAGGGAATGATGGGCAAAGTATAAAGTAAATTATACAAGTAATTTGGCAGTATGCTAGAAAAATATCAATTATTTTTAAATGCAGAATGGACATTATATAATTAAACAAATCTTACTCTAATTATCAGCCTGAGAGTAAACTGATTAAAAAAAAAATCTTTCTTTTCACTATTCTCTAAGCTTACTGCTTTCATCTTATATTTAATATCCAAGTTCTGTTAGTAACTGGCAAGGTTTCACACCATAAGAGGCAAAGCTGTATGTTATGCAGCAACAGACATTAAGTGTGTGGGTACAGGCATGTCTACGGTGCTTGCACATATGGGCAAAGGGTGAGAGTGAATCGTGCAGAGCACTGCAACCAAAGTACCTCGTCATCATACCCTCCCTCTTTTGACTCAATCATAACTTCTCCTACGTGAGGAATGTCCACCTCTACAACTCGCTGGCTAGAAGGTGCTTGGCTTGTGGTATTCCCAGGTTTCTGCGGAAGGAAATCATTGGTAAGCAGATTAGAAAGACAACAATGGAAGCATTCTCTTTCCATGCAGAGGCTTACATTTTCTTCCTATACTATCTCTATTCACTGCGTATAAAATGAAACCACTTAAAAGTGAACATTAGAGGCAGGTCTACTAATCAAATTGTAATACAAAACTCTCGCCTTTCTCTTTGCACTCCAGATCCTTCAGGCGCTTTCTACCAAACAGTTTAGACTTAAGGTATTTAAAAATAATACAGACCAGAGTCACACTGAGCGGTACTGTCTGAGGCAGACAAACAGTCCTAGGTACTCCAGAAACCCTTGCTGTAATTCTACAAAGATAAGATTATGACCTACTCTAATCCCAGCAGTTTGCAAGGGGAAAGCCTTCACATAGTTTTGTTTAACCACCAGGCTTAGAACTTGAACGGCCTCCATTTCTTAGTCAGCAGATGGCAAAAGCGTATGGAGCATTTGGACAGCTTGCTTCAGTCATTGCAATGTATACCAGAACTTTCTTAATCAAAAATAGACGTGAATTCAAACGGAAAATATGAATAAAAACATTTACAAATTTTATTCCTATTTGAAGTATAGGTGAATTTTAATGTTGTACACATTTTTTTTCCGTTCTAGAAATACATATCCAAATACACTTCAACAATGAAAACACAAATAATGGTCAAGAATAGTATTTCTTCTTTTAAAAGAATGGTTTATCTTAAAATGCTATTTTGTAACACATTTAGGGTGCTCTACTTATCTGAATTTTTATCATTTACAAAGGAAATAGCCACCCTGCACTATTGGTGTGATCATGAGCTATATTTAAGTATCCTGTGTCTAACAGTGTTAAAAATGGTAGATATTGCAAAATCATTAAATAAATTTATACTATAATTTTAAACCAATGCTACCATCACATATATTTTATAGAGATGAATTTGCTGTAATTAAGAATTGTTAATATACTTCTAGCATTTGAGACATTGTGCAAGCTCTCCATTAATAGAAGTGAAACGTAAGCTAGTAAGTTACAATCCATGATGGGATGATTTACTAGCAACCCAATGTATCATTTTAGAGAAAGAAGGGGGGCCTGGAGACATGGCTCCTTGATAAAGAGCACACCTGTTCTTGCAGAGAAACTGAGTTCAATTTCCAGCACCCACATCAGGTATCTCACACTAACCTCTAACTCCAACTCAAAGGGATCTAATGCCCTTTTCTGGATTCCATAGGCACTTGCCCTCACATGAGCACAAACCTACATGCAAAGATTCACATACATATAATTAAAGTGAAATGAAAAAGAAAAGCTTCAAGAAAATAGCTACAGGAAACCTGTAAAAGAACTGTGAGGGGTGGGAGAACTTGAGTTAACAATAATAAGCCCTTTTTGCTAATGTTCAGTTTCAAAAGAAAAATGTTCATGCTGGGAATCCCGGAAGGAAAGAGGTTCTATCAGTACAACAGAATTCAAGCTCACTCAGAATATTTTTCATATAAACTAGTTGAAGGTATACTGAAGTAAATCCTTATTTCTAATTTCCCATGTTTTCAAACATAGTGAATAAATTAACAGAAACTAAACAAAGGCTACAAAATTAGGAAGGTCCTTGGTTAGCATAATAGAAAAAAATTAAAATAGCCTGAAACTCACGGGCTTTATGATTTAGTAAAAATGTTTTCATAGAAGGGATTGAAAACATAAGTCACAGAACTATAGAAAGTATGTCTGACTAGATATTGAATCCAGAGGAAACAGTTTCTTTCAGAAAACTGAAGTGAGTTAATGATTTTTTTTTTGTTTTATTTTTGACATCTGGTGTCACTTTCATGTCAGCAGGGCATTGATAGGGTACCCTGTTTAATAAATATAGGGACTCTAAGAAAACTAAGACTTCTAAGAAAACTGCAAAAGGGGTAGGCCAAATTGACAGATCCTGTCCACAGGCCAGCAACTGAAGCCAGGCACAATGTTTCTTTCTTGCCAATTGGTTTCCATACTCTCAAATATCCTACAATGTTCAACTAGAAATTAATACCATTCTCGAGGAAAGCAAGCTGCCTGAGCATTTGAAGACTGCTGATACTGTCTGTGAGTCTAAGTTTTATGGGGAGTCATGCCTACTCTAGAGCTGAAATGTAAGGTGCTATGTATCTGTGAGATACCCAGGGCTGAGAAGGAACCCCAACACCAACACCCATTATAAAAATGAGAGAAAGACAGACAAAATCCTCAGCATTAACATCAGAGGCACTTCAATTTTGCAGAAAAAAAAAAAAACAAAAAACTGAAACTCAAGTAAAAAGTTTACTTAAGACTGCATTTGTAGTAAGAAATGAGATCCATACCCCAAAGACACAGAAATAGCATCTGCAGACTGACTAGTTTCTGATATATGCTAAGTACAACTGGACAAAGATCACAGGAAGTGGTTGCCAGAGTCCTAAACAACGGTCCTGCGACCAAGAGCCACAAAGCACTGAGATGGTGGAAGCTCACCACTCTTCCACAAGTCCAGACTTCTCAGGCAACAATAGAGGTGTTATTTCAGGAGAGAAGGAATGTGGAAAAGAGCCTCCCACCATAGCCTCCTTTCTCTTACCTGAGCTAATTTATAAGAAGATACCCACACCAACGAATCTGAGTCATGCAAATTTATGTGATGGCTGTGTGAATTAGAGTATTTATAATTAGCTGAACTAAGATGAAACATCATTCTCTATTGCAAATTATGATTTTGGTTTTCTGAGCCCAGCTAAGAGCATGACATATACTAGGCTTTAATAACTCAAGGTGTCAAATTATGCACAGACCAAGTTAAAATTCTATACTGGTAAGAGTCCTCTCTCCATGCCGTTTGGCTGTCTTTGTTTCTCGGGCTTTCCTCTTCCCAAGGCCCCCAAGAGCAGAATTTTCAGACCCATGAAGCAAAGTATTTACCAAGAAAAGTTTTAGAGATGTTAGCAGATGTTCTTAAATTTACTTATAGAATCAAAGACATTTGCAGAATTTATAGCCATAAAATATATTTAAATTAATTTTCATATTAAGACTGTAATCTTACTTTTCAAGCTAGAAGTAAAAGAATTTCTTATTATTTAGTTGATTACAATATAACCTGTAGAACGCCTTATTTACTGGAAATTTTGGTTAATGGGTGTTTTAAGGTAACAGGCTATTGCTGAGAACAAAATCACCTGTCAAGTACCTTTGTCATGTGAAGTACCCTATGACCTTTGCTTCTCTAGGGAGAGAATCCTCACATCCTCAAGGAGCCCCATCCAATAAGCCTGCAGGGGGCTGTTTACATTAACTACATTTACATGGGGGGCAGGTTGCAGTACAAAATTCTTGACATACTGACTCAACCCCACATCTCTGGTCAATTTGCCCTCATAAAACAAATGGAAAAGTCTACTTACAGTCAAATGATAACAATTTCTATGCAGGACACACACAAACTGCACATATTTATTTTCTATTAATGTTCTCACTTTTTGTTAAATACTTTCCATGGTACATTGACAACTGTTTCTTAACTTCTCAATTACTCCAGCATTGACATATCACAGACCAAAGGAAAAAATACTGTTGAACTTTATGCTTCTCTTTAAATTCCAAGTCAAATGAAAAAATTAGTCTGTAGTCTGAGTCTTTTTAGTCCTCTGACAGGAAGCTTAAGAGAATTTTATTTAAAATCATACACGCTGAGGAAATGACATCCACACACCCAGAGCATGCTCATAGCCAAACCAGTGTCCCCAGACTCCCAGGCAGGGTGCTTCTCCATTACACTGTGGGAACGCTGTACATGGCTATGTTCCCAGAGCCAGAAGAAAAGTTCTTACCGACTGCAAAACTGTCTCTGGCCCTTTATCTTCATGATCACGTAACGCCTTGGCGATCACTTGGAGAGTTTCTTCTTTCCAGTGCTTTGACAAGTCACTTCTTGATGGCTGCTCTAGATAGTCTGGTCCTCCTGCTTGGGCTTCAGGAGAAAAGAATCAATTGTGTATCTAACATAAACCACAAGGTACTATACAAAGACGAGGAGCTTATTTCTAATTCTGAAGTTATACAGTGACCAAGTTAAGTTTTGTGCTGTAAAAAATGGATCCTTCAATGTACTACATGTATCTAAGAACTTACCAATCAAAAGTATCCAAAAGTAGAAAAGCAAAACCAAGAGTACTCAACTACTAAAGAACATACGCACAGTACGTTTTATGAAAGGGAACTTTTCTACATGAAAAGTGCCAGCCAGTCTCTTTTTGAAAAGTCATCCAGCTCTTGCCTAAGAGGGGAACTGCATTTCCACTGCAGCTTTGGTACAGGGTGCAAAAGTGAGTCCAGCTTGGTTGGTTGTTTGCTTGTTTTTCCATCTACCAAATCCTAACCCTGAGTCAATCCTACCATCTCCAACTTGATCCCACCCCTTGTTAGCTCTCTGAATAGAAATGATATCAAGTTGGCATACTAATGCCAACATGAATTTGTGACTTCAAAAAAAGAATTTAAAGCACACTTCCAACTCTACCTATCTTTTGAGCTCCACGTCACAGTTCCAACACTACTCTGGAAATCCAAACAAAGCTTTACATTACTGGCTTCAGCCTTTTCTTCCTATGTCCTCCTGTGTCCTCTCCTTAAAAAGGCCTACACACCACCACGACTGCGTACACTGAAGGAGACTCTTCCTGTATGTTCTACCACTTTCTGGAAACTTGCTTACTCACTTAAATATCAGCTCTAGAGCATAGTTCCTAGGCCCCACCATTACTTACAAGATGGTTTTATTAAGTCTTTAGTGTGTGGGGGGGGATATCTGTGAACCCACTGTATCCCTCCTTGATATAATCCCTTTTTCCCCTCCCAAATTATGACAATGCAGAGACTCCATAGAGGCAAATGACTCCTCCCCACAGAAAATCACTAAGAGGAGAATCCCAATTCTGCAGTCACACAGGCGTGCCTTTTAAAGAATACTTCACCTCAATTATAGCTTAATGATTATTTTATTTGAAGCTCATATCCCCTGCCACCTGGAAAAATCTCATGAGCAAGCATGCTATTTCCCTTCTGCATTGCTAATTCTCCAAGGCCCAGCATAAATAGGAATATAATTTAATACAACAAAGGAATTAGCAATTCAGTTAAAGAATCAGTATGAGGAATCACAAGGTAAATTCTCCCAAATGCTACTGGAAAAGTGAGTCATTGAATACCTACTCCATGAGACAAAACAGAGCTACAGGCAGCCCCCACTTAACATTTTACTTTTATCATTAAAATGTTTTCCATTCAAAATGTAGTACTATAATTTCAATATACACAAATGGAATTCATTTTACCAACAAATTTTAATTAAACTCATGTGTACCAGGTACAAGGCTAGGTATTAAGTCTCCAGTAGCAAAATAAGCAGTAATGACGTCTCTTAAATTGTGGACAAAGTCACTAATTAAAAACTAAAGGATCTGTAAAAATTGTAACAAACGGTAGTTTGAACAAGAACCCCCATAAATTCCTATATTTGATATAATATATAAATCCATATATATGTTTGATCCTCAGTTCAGGGAACTGTTTGGAAAAGATTTAGAGGACTAGAGATAGACTTTGAGGTTTCAAAAACACACACTATTTCTTCTCTCTCCTCTCTCCTCTCTTTCTCTCTCTCTCTCTCTCTCTCTCTCTCTCTCTGTGTGTGTGTGTCTTTTTGTCTGTCTCTCTCTGTCTCTTTCTTTCTCTCTTATTCCCCTTTCTCTCCTCTCTCTCCCCCTCCTGTCTCTCAAAGAAAACACAAAGAGCCAGCGAGATCGCACACAGCACAGCAAACAGCAAAGGTCCTAACAGAGGACCGCAGTGGGCAAAGTGTTAACAGTCTTGAATGCTATAAATGTTTTTATTTCACCAAGAAGTTGAAAAGGTTCTAACACAATAGCTGTATAGCAAGTCTGTCAGAAAAGAATTAGGGACTATGCAAAGCATGGCTGGTATGCAAAAAAAGTTTCTCCATTCTATCTCTAGTACATACAGAAAATTATACTGTTGAATTTTGAATAACAGAACAAAGAAAGTGCAACAGAGGTCAAGTGTTCTAAGTCACTTGAACAATACTGAATGAGGTGATTACACTCTCAATAACAGACAGCAACAAAGGCACACAGAAGAAGATGAGACACAAACAGTATTTTGTAAGCATTATTAGGAATCAGAACTTGAACATGAAGGGCTAATAAGCACTGTTAGGACAGAGGTGAGTTTACTATAAGGAAAACTAAGAGTGAACACTGCTTACAGTATGTGTATTAAGGAAAGAGAGAAGTTAAAAGAAATTCATTCACTACATGTATAACTATTTCCTGCTTGATGCTGATATTCAATTTCCCTACTGAGGAGAGGGTATATAGACAGTGGCGCCTACTAGAGAGCTATCTCTTTCTGGATGGCTTCCTGCAGGAACCTTAAGTTTTATGCTTGGGGCTTAGGAAAGAATTTTCTGTATTTGGCACAGTTTCTTTTCACCATATGGCAAGAATACTGGCTGATAGAATAAATGAATTTAATACAATATGAGCAAAGAAAATAATATGGTCAGACATCAGTCTAAGTATCAGTCCAAGACTTAGGAATAATAAGTTGCCTAAGAGTGAGAATAAGTTTTAGATTAACACAGTCAAATTCACTATAGTTCATGAAGGCCAAGATGTTTCTTTACATAGAAATGTGATTCTAAAAAGGTTTGGGTGTAATATTAAATGATTTTGACTAAGCATCACCCAGAACTATTTTCTCTACCTAAAAATAAATAAATAAAATATTTATATATTCCAATTATTTTAACTTCTCACAAATTAAGATGAATCTAAAGTCTATTATTATAATATATTTAATATAGTGATATTCATAGCCTTCTATGAATGACCTATGGACTCAATAGTCACACTTGGGATGGTGTTGGCTATTAAAGATTTTTTTGAAAGATATGGCAGCTGATGTGTATCATGAAAGACTTGTAGGCAGGATTGTTTTGGAAATGAGGGGCATCCAGGCAGAAGAAATAGTTTATAGAGACAATTTTAAGGATCAATAAAAGACTAATAAAAAGATCCTGATATAAGTCACATTAATAAGCAAGTCAAAATTAAGTACAATCTAGGGAGGGTAATAAAAACATTGTAGTGAAAATAGATTGGCGTGATCTCGGAAGGATTCATAAAGAGTTTGTGTTATTCAAAGGATTTTTAAAAAATACAAATTGATAAATCCCATTAACAATGTCACTTGTGGGGAAGTTCCCTCCATATGAGAGCTATGAGGAATAGGGTTACAGTAAAAGCTCTAGAATAGAAACCGGAGAATCACTCAATGCACAAGGTACTCAAAGAGAGAGAGAGAGAAAAGAGAGAGAGAAAGAGAGAGAGAGGGCAGACACACAAAGAGAAAGACACACAGAGAGAAACACAGAAAGAGACAGAGACAGAAATGTATTTTCTAATACCCAAATGTAAGCACTATTAAGATTTTTTCCCTTTGGCATTTTCTACTTCAAGACATAACCAATCTAATAATTTTATTTTAATAAAAAGAAAAAGAATAGTTTTATACACATTTTTAAACTTAAATGAGAAACATTTTCAGTGATGTTTCTTTTCCTAAATTGTTAAGAATGTAAGGTTCAAGAAATTCACATGTTGCCTAACATATGGACAATTTCTGTATCAAGCCATGCCATTAGGAGGATGAGAGCTTGACTTTACCGCATAGTATGCTCCAAAGTGATGACTGTAACCATGCAACACATAAACCTCACACTACTGCAGGTGCTTATAAATAGAAAGAATCTAATGGGCAAAAATAATGCATCCTTCAGGATCTAATCTGGAGAAGCTGGAGTGATTGCTTTTGCTTTCTTTATTCCTGGAAGTCTTCCTTCATTTCTATCATTGATTACTTGTTAGGTTCCCCAACAGCTCATGGCATGGAGATGTGTCCACAAGCCGATGGTGCTTTTGGAAGGTAGTCCAGTAAGTGGTCCTGTAACAGCAAGTAGGCCACCGGGACACACCTTTAAAGGCACACTATGAGGAGCCCTTGTACTTGTTCTTCTCTGTCCTGATCAGCAGAAAATAAGTAGTTTTGCACTCCCTGTGTACTACGCACCATAATGTTCTAGCGAGCCACAGGCACCCAAGGAAGGAAGCCAGGAAATCAACTATCTTCTCCCTTAAGATACTTCATCTTACATAATTTGTTTCAGTAAAGATCCCATTATAAATGTTTGTGAGCCACCATGTGGTTGCTGGGAATTAAACTCAGGACCTCTGGAAGAAGAGTTAGTGCTCTTAGCCACTGAGCCATCTCTCCAGGCCCTTGGCATACTTTAAAGCTTACTTCTCTAGGGTTATAGTTTAAGATTTGGCAGCCCATGGTATTCTGCCCATTCTCTAGAGAAAGAAGCTCAATGCTCATGCACCTATGAAAAGTACTAATTGGACACAGTGGGTTATGAAAACAAGAAGACATTGTGTTAAAAGAAGGAAGAGTTGAGGAATGGGTTGGATATGATCTACATATATTGCATTCATGTCAGAAACCATGAAAGAGTAATTTTTAAAAATTGTTAAAAAGCTTTCCCTAAGGATAAATGCTAGCATTATTAAAATTTCCAAGAGTAAAAATACAATTTAGAAAGGATTAATCTACTATATAGTGTTCATTAAACTAATGATGCAGATATAAAAAGGATAATACCCAGATCCTGCTATATGTGAACAGGACAATGGTGGGGATATTTGCTTTCTACAAAGCCTTATTCTACTTCCCCTATTTTGAACCTGGAAGCCAGAGTTTATGGAAAAGACCCAGAGAGGGGTTTTAACTGTTACATTTACACAAATTTAGTGACCTCTGGGATACATTTCCAACATAGTTTTGTATCATTTTCTACCTATAATTTTGTTTCTTTTTCTGCTTTGTTTTTAATTGGAGTATATTACCCATGTTGTAAGGAGTCAAATACTTTTCTGGAGAAGGATTAAAACAAGTGAAATTCTAATTTAGGAATTACCCATGTTGTAAGGTATGGCATGCTTTTTTGGATGAGGACTAAAATAAGTGAATAATTCAGGAATTATTCTTCCCTGCTTTAGAATCCTGGGTCAGACAACAACAGCATATAACTATGATGCTAGAGGAGTTCCTCAGTTACCTGCAGATGCTTAAAAGGAGCTCCTCAGAGTTATCTATAGATGCTTAAGAGGTACATTACAAAGTTTCCTGCAGATGCTTAAGAGATATACTTCAGAGTTACCTGCAGATCTTTAAGGGTTGCCTGAGGATGCTTAAGAGTAAATATCTTTTTTGGGAAGAAATACTCAGGAAAAGAAGCTCATTGGCTGAAGGCTTAGAGTTATCTAGATACCGCATTAACATGGAACTCCAGGTGTTGTGCTATGTGACCCAGTGCCCATGGTACTCAGGGAGGTGTCATGGTTAAGTGTTCCAGACCAGATAGAGGCAGTCAGAGAATGGCTTCACTTCTGCCTTTCTCAATTCTGAGATTCCCAGGGTTTGAGCACATTAACCTTACCATTTCTTATGCCTGCCTGGTAACAAGGTCCCACATGTACAACTCACACTTACCTGTGGATGCTAAACAAGTATACCTCAGAGGTACCTGAGGGTTTTTAAAATGCATACTCTGGATCCTTCCTGAAATTCCTTTCAGATTTAAGGAACTTTTAGCCAGGAATCAAAAGCAGAGTGTTTGGGTTGACTCGTCTTTGCAATGGATTATGGGGGGAACCAGATAATCCCTTCCCATTGCTCATCAGTCATTGTCCCTTCCCAGCTGATTTAGGAAACAACAAACAGTAATTTGATAAATGTTGCATATCCTAAAATCCTTAAGTAGATATGGGTTTTAATTGGCTGCTTTCTTGAATCTTTACTGAGAAAAGTTCACAAGGAAAACAGGGAAAATCGCCCTGTTAGATTATCTGGACAGCTCTTCCTGCATTATTCCTCCTAGTCACACTTAGTCCTAGGGCACACCGAAGACTGGCACACCAGGTCTCTTTAAGATTCTAGAAATAACATAGAGGATTAAATAAATTACTTACATTGAAAACTATAAAGAGAAAAAGAAGGTGGGAAAAGTGTTACATTTTCTGTACTAGTGATAGGCAAACAGTTGCCATGAAATGTTAGCCTTATTTAATTATGCTATGTGAACTCCTCTGCAGCAGAGAAGATGCTTATGCAGTATTAAAATACTGTCACCATAGATTTTCCTAACACCTGTAATCCCAGCCCTGAGAAGATAAGGTAAAATCATTGCTGTAAGTCCAGATCAGCCTGGACTAATGGAAAGCATGGTCTCAAAAAAAGAAACGTCAATGTTTGTATGTGTGTGTCTGTGTGAAAACTTTTTAGTCTCATTCTTCATGTTTATAGATAGATGCAGCACATTCTGCTTCTACTTAGACAAAATGTACACTTCTTAAAGAGAATACAAAGCATGTTATTATAGTATAGCTGCTCTTGAACCTCAGCACAATCATGCAAAGAGATGTATGTGAACTAACAATTTATATTCTTTATATATTTGTTATTTTGGCTCCCCACGAAAAAAAATCTGCCTTCATTATTATCAAGTTTACTTTACACATTAAGAAGAAACATTCAAGAATTCATACTGAATTTTTAAAATTTAAAACACACAAAAGTTCTTGGTTGGAAAGAAAGATCACAAAGACAGGGCATGGATCACAGAGACATGACCTTCATCATGGAGGAAAATAAAATGACAATGTACAAGGTAAGGTGGACTGGAAGATTAGCAGAGAATGTGTATTAATTTGACATGGAAATAAAATGCTAGCCTTAAATTTAGAGTCTAATTTTAAAAAGACAAGATACAGAGGCAGAGAATGTCTGAAATTTTATGTTTTGTGTATCACAAAATGAAGTTTAATTGAGAATAACATTGGAGGTCAATTTATGGAGAGTCACTGTGCCTGCACACTTAGATTCTATCATTGGGTCAATTATGTATCCCTTGCCTCCTACTAGTAAGAAAAAAAAAATCACATGTGAATGGAGTATGTAAATATCACCTTGGCCAAGTTCTAGGAAGTGATTAGAATGATGTATACAAAAGACCAAGGAAGAAATTAAAGGACTAGAACTGGCATACAAATAAAAAAACACATAATAACAAAACCACAGCAAACAAACCTGATTGGAGCCAAGAAACACCCTGGAGTCTACTGAAGCTACAATGTGGTAAAGCCACCATGCTCACGTGTTCTACAAGGAAGCCACTAAGGTACCGTCCTGCACCATGGTTAAGCTCACTGGCCACTGACAGCACTGTATGGTCAGGCTGAGCATCTGATACTTACATCACTAAATGCTGGACTTTTGGTTGGTATAATATTTTATCTTGGTCTTTTAGAGCCTCTAAATTATATGCTTTTACTGTATCAACAAATTAACTGTTCAATTTATTTCAAAAGAAGTCTGTCTAGACCTGTGTGTGCCTGCATCAGTCACAGAGCTTGGAGTAGTATATATTTCCTACCAAATAAGTAAATCTGTTTAAGGTTTAAAGAGGGAAAGCTAAAATCCACACAGGTAATGCTATATTGAAATTCCTCTGTGAAAGATGAAATTAAGCAAGCAACCCTCCCCTAATGATTCCTTTAAAACTAAGACTAGAACAAGATGACCCTGGGCAAGGTGCATGAGTTACAGTAAAGGTGCAGTCGGAGTGGAGAGAGACAGACAGACAGACCTGAGTATCCCTCTTTTTTCCTTCATTTGCAGAACTTATCTAAGTGTACTTTTTATTTCCTCAAGTCCCTTTCCAGTTCATAAAAATTGAACTTTCACAGCAATGAATGAATGGTCCTAGGATAAATGTGTAATTTTTATAAAAATGGTTAAAAGACATTTTACCTTCAATTTTCCTAAAATCTCACTGTGTTGAATGTCTTATTTATGTTGAATATTTTAATGGTTTAATCAGGTAATATTTAAGAATTACATTTTCTGCTATTTATATTTTTTGTTCATGTGCCACTTTTATTGGTCTATGTACAATTTTTAGCTTGGAAGATAGTTTTAAATTTTTAATTTTATTCTATCATTTTAAAAATCGTCTATTAATCACATGGACCTAACTATTGAGCTATATTCTCGACCCTGTTTTGTAATGTCAAATATTTGAAAAAACAACTGAATAGCTATTCCAGTATTATATAGTAACAGTGAGTAGATTAGTATTGTCTATTGAGAGCTGTTTCCTAATAGACTCAGAAAAGCCAATTTGTGTCTTTCCTAATCATAGTTACTTCATGCCAAAGGAGAGTAGACAACTCAAAGCACAGAGAGGAATCTTAGCTATCTGCAGTGATCCAGGAAGCTGTGGCCTGCAGTGATCCTGAGAGTTAGAGTTTGCTAAGTTCTACTGCTTCTTCATACTTGACTGTAGTTAAACTTCATGCTTTGATTTCTTACATGGCCTATATACTACTTACTTGGAAGAGTTTTAAATGTTTGCTTTGAGTGACATTATTCTGCTTTTTTTAAAAATTGAGTGTAGAACACAGGGCTCTACCACTGTACATAATAGTGGGCACAATTTATAATAAAACAAAATAAAAAATAAATGCTAATACTCGATAATACAATATAACTAAATAAGTGGACAAACCTGTGGTGGCAGAGGACTCTGCTTCCCTCAGCTTCTGAGCAGCTAAGAGCTTTTCTTGCAGAGCTCGTTGGGCGAGTTGTGTGTCCCACTCTTCCAGCTCCTTCTCAAAGCGCTGGTTGTCCTCCTCCACAAAGTCTCTCAAATCTGGAGGTAACGTTTCCATTCCAACAAGGGCCTGCCCAGTCTCTCTGTTAAACTCCTCTGAAAATCACATTTCAAAAACTAGTATAAAATTAAGAATTAAGGGACTAATGCAAAGTTCAAAATAGAAATGCATTTCAAGTGTAATGTTAGTTATTACATGCAGTTACCATACCAAACAATATTACCTACCCTTTCTTAAAAAGTCAAAAAGTGCTCAAAGACATAATTATTTGAAATGATTCTAAAGTTTCTGATAAGTTTCTAGAATCTGAAGAGCAGGAAGAGATACAATATAGAATTAATTAAAATGTCTTGTGATTCTAACATGTACATAAACCTCACTTTGCAATTATAAGAAAACATCTGATCTTTGATTATGCAGGAAGTAACCTTTTCACCAAAGTAAGAAGAAACTGCTAACTTTGTCACACTCAAAGGAGAACTAAAACTGTCTTTCATGTTAAGGGGTTAAATACAACATAAAATCACATAAACCATTAAGCATTTCGATACAGCAAGATGTTCTGAAACAGTGTGTAACTAGTACTTAAATAGTCAACTTACACAGTAGAAGTTTGATCTGTAGCTATGTATTGTAATGCTAAATTCTGTACCCAAAGATTTAGGCCTGTGAGTGATTCCCCACATTTACAATCTTTTGTTATGTAAACCTTGTTCCTTAATTTAAAATTGTTGGTTAAATAAAAATGGCTACAGCCAATTAATGGAGGGATTAGAGGTAGGCAGGTTTTTCAGTTACCAGGTTGAGCATGAGTGAGGGGGCAGAAGGAGAAGGAGAGAGAAGATTCCAGGGCACAAGTAGGTCAGGAACATGGCCAGGAGGGCTACCCAGTTGGAATGTGGCAACTTATAACTCGGGGTTATTGATGGGGAGCCAGATTTTAATAGATGAGTAGGTAGATATCTCCCCAGCTGTAGTGCATTAAAGGCTTATTACAAATATAAAAATGCTTTGTCTTTTATCTGGGAACTAAATGATCAAAGGCAGGGATAGAAACCCCCCAAGTGAGATTAAAGATTTCTTACCATATTATACTTTAGTTACAAATGGACAGCCTAGCCAAGCTTCTTGCTTGGCTACATATAGAAGGGATATACTGGTGTTTTCTTTATGCAAAGCCTACATTAGAACAACATAAATAAGAGACTACAGTATATTGACACAGGGATTTTGTTTTTGAGCCAAAGAGATTACAGTGTTCAAGCTAAACCAAACACACAACTCTCTGATGGAAGAGTTACATTTTGTTTTGTTTTTTAAAGATTCATTTGTTGTATGTATATGAGTACACTGTAGCTGTCTTCAGACACATTAGAAGAGGGCATCCAATCCCATTATAGATGGTTATGAGTCACCATGTAGTTACTGGAAATTGAACTCAGGACCTCTGGAAGAGCAGTCAGTGCTCTTAACCACTGAGCCATCTCTCCAACCTAGAAATATGCTTTGAGAACACCTGAATTGATGGTTTGTGATGTATACAAAAAACTGTGCAAGAGGAGATGACTTGAAGCTCAAATGTCAGTAAAGAATATAAAGTTCAAACTGGAAAATGGTCATGAGACTGGAGCAAATGTTAGAGGCCAGAAAACAAATGCCCTTTGTGCTAGGCTCAGCTGTCAAAAGTCAGCCAGTGTGTAGTTGCAGTGACTAAGGAGCTCTCACTATGGAGGAACACATTCAGACTCATGTTTGTTATTAGCTGTGAGTACAGTGTGACTGCCCCACATGGTCTCTTTACTGGACTTCAGCTTAGATTGTATTACCTCCTCATTCCAGCTTCTCAGGAACACTTCTTAATGCAATTTTCCACGCTGTGTGAATTCGTCACACAGTCAAATCATCATAGGAAAGTCTTTACTTAAAATTGCCATGCTGTGGGACTGGAGACACAGCTCAGCAATTTGCTCCTCTTGAATACCTGGGTTCCATTTCCAACACCCACAAGGTGGCTCACAACAACCATCTCTGACTCTGGATTCACTCCTATCTTCCGGTAGACAGGCACCAGGCTCTTACACAGTGCCCTTGCATACGTGCAGGTAAGATACTCATGCATGGAAAATAAAAGGTAATCTCTAAATACCAATGATGACAGGGCATCACCATCTTACCTTGTATTAGGAATTTTGCCTTGTCATTTATGTACATTAAGCAGTATGCACTGGCATTTCTATAACCACCAAAAGAGTCCCTCACTAGTTCTTCCCATGAAGACTTGGTGACAGCAATATCATTGTACTTCATCCACCGGCTCTCCCGGTGGTCAAAGATGTACGCCCAGTAGTGGCCGGCATTTGCCTGGCCTTCGTGGACTAGGACAGCATGGAGGCGGTAAGGGACCTGTCATGCAAAGAAAAGCAAAGTTGAATTGAATTATACAGTCTAGTGAAGCATTTCCCAAAGACACCTGAAAAGGACCTATTTAAGGAAAGCTGGGGCACATTTTCTAAATAGGATAAAAGTATCTGAGATTAAAGTTTTTGAGGAAAACAACAGAACAAGCAAACAACACATGCAAACTTATTCAGGGAGGAAAATCTATGGAAATTAAATAAACTAAAATATATACAAAATGTGTAAAAGAAAGTCATTTTCAAAACTGAAAGTAGATTGTGCATGTTGATGGCTGGCCCACTACTTCTTTGTACTGAACAAAGGAGTTACAGTGGACATTTATACATGGTTTCTCTCAGTCTTCACAGTTCTGATAGCTAAAAAACAAGACTGCATAATCAATGTATATCCAGAGTAAGCTTTCATGTTCGTTGCTCTCTGGAAACAGTTTCTTTTTTTTTTTTTTATTTTTTTTATTTTGGTTTTTCGAGACAGGGTTTCTCTGTATAGCCCTGGCTGTCCTGGAACTCAATTTGTAGACCAGGCTGGCCTCCAACTCAGAAATTCACTTGCCTCTGCCTCCCAAGTGCTGGGATTAATGGCGTATGCCACCACCGCCCAGCTGGAAACAGTTTCTAAGTATGCAACCCTCGTTGGCCTGCCTCCCACATGTATCTACCTGCCTCAACATCCCGAGTGCTGGATTTAAAGGCACTGCTACCACACCCAGAAAGAGGTTAAAGTTTAACTGGGCTTCAGTTTCTTTCCAAATTATTTATCTTTAAATGGTCATATACTTTCTCCCTATGAACATATTTTTTTTCTTAATGAATAAGTTTGGAAAATTGCTTGTAAATTTTATCGTAAAATTTAAAAAAATATATCCTAGTATAATATGAAGGAAATCTGTTATAAAATTTTGTCGGAAATGTTTTCTCCTTAGTTTATACTATAATACCAAATATATTAATTATAATAAAGTATATCCAAGTTGTATGACAAAGAATGTAGCAAGCATTAGTGTGAGATCAGTAGGATGAAGGTGGGGATGGAACTCAACAGTCAAGAGCCCTTGTTGCTGTTCCAGAGGACTGGGGTTTAGTCTCAGCACACATATCCAGTGCTTCACAACTGCCGAGAACTCCAGCTCTAAAGTCACCCTACACCTTTGGCCTCCCAAGGCACCAATGCACACACAAACACACACAGAATTAAAAATAAGTCCTTACAAAGAGCACACAGGTGAACTGGAGTGTGGCAACAGTGACAGGGATCGGCAGCTCAGCTTTCACTTACTTGGATCATGGATTTGTCAGAGTACATAAGTTCAATTGTTCGATGGATTCTGGATATGCTTTCCTGCAGATCTACGGATATAAGATGGGACTTAATGGATGATAAGGTCACCTGGATTTCTACTGAGACTAATAAGAGAGGGTCCAAAGGTTTTTCATAATCACACTAGCAAGAAAATAAGTTTTCTAGACTATTCTTTAAGATGTTATTATTGTAGTTTGTGTGAAATGAGATGTTGTTCAGAACAAAAGTAGTTAAAAATGCAAGAAAACAAAACAACTCAGGAAATATGCAGAGCCAAGAAAATCAAACTATACTCAGGTTTCAAAGGTTTCAAAGAATGTTAATACTCACCTCCCTGTACATGTAGAGATAATAGTAGAGAATTTATGGGAAAAAAATCAACTATACATATATATGTGTATATATACACATATACACACACACAAACACACACACACACACATTTATGCACAACTGGGACACTAACGTAGTCAAGGGAAATAGAACATACAATGGAACTTCCATTTCCCATTATTTGTACTTATAGTAGAAAAGAATTCTATAAAAGTCTTCAAAGACTAGGTGTTCTCAGCTACATTATTTCATAATTGTTAAATATGAATAAGGTGTCAATATTAATACATTAAAATATCATAGAATCATAATATACTGTTAATTAGTTGAAGAGAATCAGGAAGAAGCCAGAAAAGGCTACTACAAAAAGTAACTTCAAATTCTGGGAAGACCTATTTTAGGCTGATAAAAAATTAAGAAACCATGAAGGATAAATGTAAGAGCTACAAACATCTAAAACTTTAATCAACATCATAAAACCAAGACAAGGTGCAACAGAGATGACTCATTGGTTAAGAGCACTGGTTGGTTCTCCAGAGGATCTGGGTTCAATTCCCAGCACACACATGGTGACTCCCTAAAGGTAGTCTTAGAGGGGGGTCTGATGCCCAGTTCTGGCCTCCATAGGAACTGCACACAATGATGTAACAACATACATGGAAACAAGTCACCCACACACAACATTAAAAATTAAAAACAATAACAAAAGTAAATTAAAAAACCAGCATAAAGGCCAATGACAAACTAGAATAGTAATACCTATAGCATGCACTATAGGCAAAAAGACTAATGTCTAGCTGAGGACTTTTTCTCTGATGAAATAAAAATTAGAAAAATTGCTTACTATAAAAAAATAGGTTAATGACCTGCTTCACAAGTTGTTACAGGGAATAATATATATTTGGGTTTTTTGGTATATATTAAACTGTCCAAAAATGTATACAAAAGAGGAAAATAAAATAAATAAGACATTTAAGAAAGTACAATCAATGCACTCATAATGAAGGTAAAGCAAATCAAGACACTGAAATGCTATTTATTGCCTTCAAGACTAATCCAGAGTAAATAAAATATACTCAGGGTTTGGGAGTCTCCTGAAAGTATTCTCTCTCACACAGAACAATTTTAAAACATTCAAAAATTTGAAACCTATATACTTTAGTTGAGAAATGGTATCTTAAGAAGCCTTCTCTATTCATTTAAGAATATTTTATATATATAATGTAATGTATATACATATATATGTAATAGGCCAACATTTTCTGCAGCTAATACATGAATATTAAATTATTATTCCTGCATTGGAATACTCCACAATCATATAAAATTCAGTGCTAGTATGTGTCAATGCTAGTATGTTGTATAGGAATTAAAGACAGAAAACAAGAATCCCAAGTAAGTCTTAAGACATGAATGTTCCCTAGGTTCATCTATCAAAAATGACCAAGAGTGACCTCATGCTCTTTCTCTTCCAGGTAGAGACTCACAAGTTCGTCCATTTGAAAGTACATTTTATTTAGTTATTTGTGCTACTGTGAATTAAGTGACCAACTTAATTCCTCTCTCATGCCTGTAGTCATTAACCTCCATGTGTCTGTTTTCTCTTAATATTATTTCAAACATTTTCATTTGTTTTCTCCCTTTGGGCAGTACCTGACTGTCAAAAATTTATCAGCATCTACCTTTCTGAATGTAAAATTACAAATACAATCTGCAGTGTCCAGAAGGGAATTATTCAATGCTCCACACAATATCCAATAAACTACTATTAACCATTACATAGTTAAACTATGTTTAATAAATATAAGCAAGTTTTAATTTTGAAAGATATTTTAAATATGCACAATAGTAATAGAAATTCTTTAGTTACTAAGGCTAACAATGCAAGTACCTACTCTATTAAACTGGACTGTTCTTTATTTATTCTTATCCATAAAGAGGCAATTTGGCTATCTAAAAAAAGGCAGCTAGTGCTATTTAATGTAACTACATTCTTTTAATACAAATTATAATTTCTATATTCCTGGTACCTGAAGTTTAGAGTTAGTAAGATATTTTAACATGTAAAATAATCATAATCTACTTCAAAAAGTTTATTTTAACAGTTAAAGAAATGAATTTTTAAAAAAAGCTCTTTCAAGAAAGAAAGATAGCTCAGCAATACGTGTGTTCTTCCATATATACTCCCACACACCAAATCCTTATTTTGCTGCATACCTCCTGAAAAACTCATATAGACTGGCACTGGGTCCATGGATCATATCTATAAATCTCTTAGACTAGATTAAGCAATGAGGCTGAAGATGGGGGCATCTCTAGCATGATTAAATGTCCAGTTACAAACAAAAATAAAAATTCACTTTTTAAATGGTTCTACCTAAAGGAAAAGAGATTTCCCCTCTTCATTATGCAAGCATCAGATGGAGTTCAGAACTAGTATGTACAAATTCTGAGGCTCTATGACATTTCCCCAGTGGAGTAGCTGTGAATACCAGTTTGATATAAATTTAGAACACTAAACTGGCAAATCAGACCATCTGTTACATCATTAATCAGCTAAGTAATCTGTGGAAACCCTTTGGTTCCTGTGATCTGACACTAACAGAAAATAAAAAAATGGAGAGCTAGATCAGTGTCTCCCACAAAATCTTTTCAGAAAAGATTTTTTAAAAGGAAAAAAATACAAGTGTTTAAAAATGAAATCTAAGTGATTTTTCCCTATCAGTATACAACATCATCTGAAGCGACCGCAGCCACACTCTGCAAGCTTCTTACCTCGTGTGTCATTTTCTATTTCCGTCCTCCAGCGATGTAAACAGCTCTCCAGCACAGACAGTTCTTCCTCTGTGATGTGCCTTGGTGCCGGATGCATGGGCAAATCTGGAGGTATCCGAGATTGAGTGAAGGGTTTGTGTATCACTGACCTCAAGGACAGAGCAGCACCTGATGCAGGTGATGAACTGGGCAGGTCTGAAGCAGGGGGTCCCTGTTGTTCTGTTGTGCTGTGGTTTCAAAGCATACACTACTGGTTAACCTTCCAAACTGAAGCCACATATACAGATAGCATCCAAGTCCCTCATCATTTCAAGAGGAAATGACAAATATCCTGATGAGACATTTAGTACAGGAAGACTAAAATCTTATTATGAGGAAAAAACTGTGGATTTAAAGTAAGAATGTCTTCTTATTTTTAAATGGAAAATCTACTGCAAATTATAACTAAAGATCTCTCACTAATACCAATTTGCATTAACAGAAACAAATTCTACTCTAAAAACATTATTGACATATTACACGATGTTCAGAAACTACAAACCAAAACGTTGCAAGGTATAATTCTGACCAGAGAAAAATATATAAAGATTCCAACAGATAGACACAGACCTACTAAACTGCTAACGAATAAGGAGCCAGGTTGATCCACTTACCTTGGTAGTGACTGTGATGGTATGGAGCTGCTCGTTGAAGAACTAGCATCAATGTCATCAACAGGAGAGGTGCACACAGGTTTACTGGAGGCAAACTCCAATGCATACTGTAGAACATCTACCAGTGGGAATCTTTTGGGACCGGAACCATAGCTTAAATATCTATTAATAAAATATACACATTTTACCTATATTGTCAACATAAATTGTGGCTTGAAGTCTTATAAAATAAGACAACACATTGATAATAAGACAGCAATGAAACTTGCTTACTTTTCTAATAAAGAAGGTAAAACTCAATACAAAATTGAGGAACGGACTAAATGTTCTCAGAAGGAAGGAAGGACAGCAAAGCTGATCAAAATCGCAAGTCCTATGCATGGCCACACCTAAGATGCCGTTCTAAACTGCCCCAAAACAAATTCAGGACCATCTGCAAACATTCTCATCTCTGAATTCTGCATTAGCCTCGGGGTCAAGGTAGTCACTTTTATCATCTATTACCCCGTGAATACTTTCCATACACATACTGGAACTTATTAAGACTAAAGCTCACTGGAAATATATGTTCACACTCAACATTTTCTGTTATTAATGAGCAAATTAAAGGTAACTCAGAAAGTTGTAGGTCACCAACTGGGATTAATCAAACTGCATTTCATCCTGTAGACTTATATGGCACCCACATTCCACATTTGATGGAGCTGTGACTTATAAGAACATATGCACACACAGCCTCTCCCTTATGGTACATGATAGCACCCATCACTCTGCACACAATTCTATGAGCTGCGCACCCTCCATTCGCTGCCCAACTTCTTTCTGAGTGATTCACTGTGGGAAGCTTGAGAGTCCTGGGCGGGAAGAGTTCAAATCCTCTCACTCAGCCGCCACTCCTCTCAATCCAGTTCACCCTGTGCTCTGCACTAACCTCCTGACTTCCACCTACCGCACCAGGGGCACAAGCTGCTGTTAATCACATCTTTAATTTTAATTTCTAAAATAATCATCTAAGGCCTACTAAGGATGCAATCTAGTTTCTAAAATATTTAATCAAAATTAAATTCGGAAGGATTATATACTTCATATACATTATAAGTTACTGAAGCATGTTGAAAATGAATAATCTAGGTAGTCACCAATCATGTTTTCCTGTAATAATTTCATGAAGGCTGAAATACCTCTCTAATCTTTGTTGTAATACTGTGAGGTAATCTTTAAGTCTCTTGATCTCTTCACGTTTAATTCTTGTTATTTCTCTGTTTCTGTGCATATACCTATTAAGGAAAAAAAAATAGCCATCATTAGTGTTTCCAAATATCTTGGAAACCTGTATGATGCTAAATCTAATTATTATTACAAGAGATCAACTGAAGTTTTATAAGATATCAGATATAAAACACAAAAATACTTTAACATTTAATATATTTACATTTATAACTATGTATTTATAAGATACAAATGAATATATTCTCTTAGCAGGTAATAAGGCAGAAATATCAAGTATCAGCAAACCTTAGCTTGAAGGAAATAACAATTTTTACAAACCTACCACATGTTGTACAAATCATACCTGTCCAGATATAAAACTTGGGGAAATTCTAGTTTATTGTGAATTTTTTCTGGTCTCCCCAATGTCTGATTAAATTCAAATCTTGACAGTTCAAATGTTAATACAGGTGGCAATTCAGTGAACCAATGCTGAAAGAAAATGAGAACAGACACTTGGTCAGTTTTTACGCTACTCCATCACAGTTTTTAGGACGGGGTATGACCCTGGCACTGACATCACTGTGCTACAGCACACAGAGGGACTATGATGGCTTCCATACAGTGGAACTTCTGAAGTCCCCATGGCCTTTGTCTACATCAGAGGACAGAGGGAAACCTTGTCTACACACTGCTTGTCATCCACAGTTGTAACATTCCAAACTCTAACTTGGAGAAAAGAACTCCAGAGCTAGGTCTTCTCTTCTTGCATACTGAGTGACAGTTACTGAGACCAAACAGACTGCCAAGTCCACCACCTGACTCACAGGGAAAGAATACTTGCCTGGTACAAATGCTCACTGTTCTCATCCTAAACTTGGAAAAACATTATCTTCCTATTTCCTCTTTTTTCTTCCTATTTTTACCTTGGATCTTACAACTACACATTATACTAATGTATGATAAAGATTTCTCATCCGTGAACAGAATTTATACTTGTAAAAACTTTCAAATATAAACTAGTGATTAATAGTTAAATTTCCTATTGCTCTGAGTGTGTCCTACCGACTCACGTCCCACACACAAAGTTTGGCAGCTGTTTAGTGACCCATGAAATTTAACATTTTCAAAAAGCTTGTTTTCATGTAACAAGTTTAAGTTTTACAAAAGAATACTATTTGTTTTAAAAGTGAAATATTTACATTCACAAACCAACAAATACAGAGGTATGAAATGACAAATATTCTTAAGTATTTATATTTATAAGCCCCGCAACAAGAGACTATTAAAAGAAGTGCTGGTACCCACATTATAGGTATCATAGCTTCCAGTGCCAAAAAAATGGAACCATTCACCCCTCAGTGACATTAATCTGAGCAAATACAGGAATACACATTGCAGGCAAAGGAAAATGGGATGGACTAGAATCTTGATGATGGCTCTTGCTTCCAAGTGAAGGTACTAAAAGTAAATACTTATGTGTGTCTCTTTATTGCTCCCCAAACACTAATGATTACTGGCTAAGCAGAGGTTAAATTGAACATGAGTAAGGTTTCCCCAGTTAAAATATAAGAAACATCATTTATAAGAGTCAACAAAACCTAATATAATAAGCATCTAAAGATGTAAAGATCTAAAGCCACATGATAGCATGTGAAATAGTTCTTTTTCAAGATTTATTTTCATTTTTATTTATGTGTGTGTGTCTGTGTCTTCGACCCTGTCCATGTCTTTGTCCATGTCTATGTCTGTCATGGGGCCTGGACTGATTTCCTGGAGATGGAGTTACAGGAGGGGGTGATTCTCCTGACGTGGAAGCTTGGAACTGAACTCAGAACTGGAACAGCATCACATGCTCCTATCTTTTAAGGCATCTCTCCAGGTCCTACTCTTTACTTCTTGACCATATCTAAAGTTAGATAAAAATTAAAACATTGTCTCTGATATCTCATAAATAAAGTTCTGACTGATTCCTTAGGATAATATTCCACACACCATTTTGTGATAATCAATCAGGCAAGTATAGTTTTAGAAGCGTTACTTCCTTATTTTACCTCAATACATTAAATATCATCTTTGTAACTAACTTGAGATACACTTTAATTGATGAGAACCTACAGTGACTGAGAAAAGTGAGGTGACCCAAACTGTGATAGGAGTCTCCCACACAGTTTCTGTAACTCATTAAAGGATGCTCATAGAGCATTGGGTAGCATGCCTGTATTTGGAATGCATTTTCTCCATCAGCAACAGCCACTTCTGTTCTACTATAAGGTGAAAAGATTTCACTATCTATGTCTACAACATAGACAACAAGATTAAATAATAAAAAAAGATGTTTCCAAAATTTACTTTAAGGAATCATTAGTTGTGTACCTAGCCCTGAACCAGTAGTGTTTAAAGTATAGTAGCATATATATTTTTTCAGCACAATATATTAATTTATTCCAAAGAATCAAGTACCCATTTCTTATTAATATAAATTAACATTATCATACAGTGCTTCTTTGGGGGTTGGGTATGGGAAGTAGAAGTGGTCAAAGGATCTCAAAGACCAGGCTGTCTTGAATCATGTCTGGACCCCAGGCTAGCCTAGAATTAGTGATCTTCCTGCCTCCTCCTTTGTAATATGGGGATTAAAAGCATGCACCAACAGCTCAGGATCACTCTGGACTTCTTAAGCAGCTGATTAGTAACTACAAATTATTTTGCTAGAATCTGAGAAACTTCATATGAATTATGGCATTCAATTTGCAGTTGTCCCTATCTTGTCCACTAAATATGTAACAGGAAATAACACAGTGAAGATCCATATATCCTCACACTGGAGCATATGTCCAGATATCAATCAGCATAGCTTCACAGTGACTGATTTGGAAGACAATGATTTGTGCTGGTTTCCGTAGTGTATACCTTCCACATTAGGTGGATACAGATCGGTAGATACATGGATGGTACCAAAGAGAGAAGGAAACTGTTGGCTTTGGAAATTAAATCGCCAATGTAGATAAACAGGTTTGGGGCATATTAAAGTCAGTTCTTTCACAAAAACGTAGGATCTTCCATTTTACCTTATGCAATCAAATAGCAATCTCATAAGAACAGACATGTCTGCTCTGTAGGAGCCTGGGTTGCTATACAGAACCAGACACAAGTTCATGTGTGAACATGGGCTTAGGTCAAAAGTGACCAGTATATTTTCATTTTTAAGTTAACTACCATGCTGTTAATGACCACTACCTTAATGGGAAATCATAAAACATGAAATGATGTCCTCACGATAGACAAAAAGACAAAGAGTAGAGACATAAAAATTTTGAATTTGAATTTTAACATAAATTACATACAAATATTCTGTACAAGTTTTACAAATATGTCTTAAATTAGCATATTAAACGCAAGTATATTTTTGAATATTTTGTCTGTCATTCTTAGCTATGTGATCAAACTCTTGAATTTGCATTAGGCCATTTGAAAGAGAATGGGAAGGAGGAGGAAAATAGATATGGCGAACTCACCTCCTGGCCTGACTTTCCTGAGTTATCTGAGTGTAAGGATTCGATCTCCCCCTCAATCATTGCAGCCTCCAGGCACTCGTGCAGGTCTTTGAATCCATTGACCTGAAGTGGATACTGACCAAACATTTCAGTGTTCTCAAATTTTTTTCCTGTAGGATGATTGGAGAAGTTAATTAATGTTCTTCAACTTAGTTTTCAGTTACAAAAGGTAAGTGAATATATGGTATATATTGATTCTTTCCCAAACCTGAAAGAATACCAGTGATTGTGCTCCAGAGGATAATGGGTAAGTAGAACTTTCCTACATACACACACATACACATATGAATTTTTATGCATGTGTGATAATTGAATAGTAGTAGAGCTTTCCAGTGGCATATACATATTATACATGTGTATTCATTCATACCTAGTCACAGACAGTAATGATAACTGACATGTATATGAGCTCTAAAGATAAGATATTGCTCTAACACTGTGTATATATATGCACACATAAACTTGTGTGTGTGTGTGTGTGTGTGTGTGTGTGTGTGTGTGTGTGTGTGTGTATGTAATTCAGGTTCATTGGAAGACATCACAAACATCCATCAAGCCACATAATGATTCAGTAAGACAATTGTTATGGATAAGAGAGTATAAAAGAGCTAACCTAGTGTTAGGAACAGACAGTAGGGCAGTGAAGACTCCCGCAGGAAGTTGATATTTAAACTGAGATTTGAACTTGAAGAGTAAGTAGAAGGTAACTAGGCCAGATTGTTGGTCTGTGGAGTACTCTTGGCTAAGGAACAGCAAAGTCATAATATTAAGACTCCAAAACTTGGCATGTTTAAGGAAGCAAAGAAAGATAAGAACATCGTGGAGATGTAATGTAGTTAGGAGGGCGGGGGAATGTCAAGACTTATAATGTCTTCCAGTCTTGCTTATAATTTTCTTTAATTGTATTCAGTAAAATAGAAACACAGAACAGTCATATCCATGGAGCTATAGAATTATAAGTCCTGTGGCTTGCTTTGGTAGAAATACACACACACACACACACACACACACACACACACGCACACGCACACGCACACGCGCACACACACACACACACACACACACACACACACACACACACACACACACGCGTAATATTCAAAATGGAGCATGGGCAGGGTTATGTGGCTGGGTTGTAGACAGGATGCAGACAGCACATCAGAAAATTGAAGATTACAGAGTTCCACATTCCTCCCATGGACAATGGATGGTTTCTAGGGATTGAATGTTTAAGTCTAGGACTACTTTCCCTCTCTGTTCTGCAGCAGTAAAAGTCACTGATTCAGAATGACCAGGAGACCATTTCAAGAATTGAGTATGACTCTTCCCTAAGTCCTTTCTTCCTAATAGTGCGATATCACTGTGTGAATATGACTGTCTAGGGAACTATTGAAAAGAAAGGGACATTATACCAAGCCCTGAGGAACCTACTTTCACATACAATAAGAAACATGCACACGTATGCTCGTACACACACACACACACACACACACACACACACACACACACACACCTTCTAAAATGAATGTAGTGTCCCAGAGGCCAGAGAACTTTGTTTTTAAGGAAGAGGCAAGATAAATAAGAGGAGGAAAGTCAATCCCTAATGCATTAATATATCGATAAGAACTAAGCTGGATTTAATGAATTTGCTCATAGGTAGAAAATCAATAACTTCACAAGGTCTTTCCTTTTTCAGAATTGTGGAGCCAGCAACTAAACCAAGGTGTGTAAAAAATATAGAGCAATCAGATGAAACCATCTCCTCACTAAAAGGGGCATACATTCTTTTCAGTAGGAATTAGTGCTTTGTTTTTTTTTTTAATTGCTGTGATAAGAAGTAGCAGAACACATAGAAATACTGAGGTGAACTACAAGGGAGAGAAGGAAGTTAAGGATTCAGAAAGGGGAGTGGATGAAATAAAGCCACATGAGAGCATGAGAACATGGTCTAAGAGCATGGAGAGATAGTTCTCCCATGTTCCTAGTTTCTAAAGAGAAAGATGGAAAGAATGTGGTGAAGGTGTGAGTAGGTAGAGCTAATGAAATCTGCAGCTCACATACAGAGGGAATTACTTTCTTTTAAAAAGAAACTAAGATATTGGAAATGTATGGGTAGACATTGCAGACTTCAATGCCATGAAAATTGGAAAGATATTTCTCAGAGAATGAGAAGAATGAGATGAGAAAGAAAGAAAGAAAGAAAGAAAGAAAGAAAGAAAGAAAGAAAGGAAGAAAGAAAGAAGCTATATTTGCAGTGAGTAGGGAAATGGAAATAGTATTTGAAGAATTGGAGAACAGACTGTATAGTGTTGCAGTTTTGTAGTGCGGGCACATAGAGTTCGCTTCTGAGTTCCTTCCTTTACCTCACGGTTCATAGTTCTGTACTGTCAATACAAGTACACAAAGTATTACAACTATCCTCTTTGAAAGCTTTACTCAGCAACACTTACATACTCAGTACCAGGAAAAGGATGGTGAAGAGTTTTACAACAAACAGAGGGGTGGGGGAAAGGCAAATTTAGGTATGTGTAAGAGTGATCTTAATGAAAAGCAGGAGGTAAAGGGAGTGAAAACAGAAAGGGCCTGAGAGGAGCAGAAGTTATGTCATTGGGATGGAAGTTTTCCAAATGCTGAGGATGATTTGCAGGGACATTAATCAAGCAGCAGCTCGGAGAAGAGTAGACCCAGTTATCAATAAAGAGCATCAGCAAACAAAGTCAAAGAGAAAAGTGCCAATAGAAAACATCCGGACTTGTAAGAAAAGCAAACAGGTAACTTTACCTTCAAGCACTCCCATGGCTAGGAATCTTCCGTAGAACAACTCTACCATAGGGTTCTTTGGCTTCTCTTCATCCCTAAAGCATGTTTAAAAGATATAAATATGTTTATAACTTTTAGACCCCTAAATAATTGAGAAAACATAAAAGTAACCATTACATGGAACAATATATAGCAAGATGATATCATTTGCATGGCTATCACACACACAGCTCTGTTATTTACTGTGTCACCCTGGGCACAGTACTTAAATTTATTCTTCAATTTCTTCACCTGTCAGCTAAGGATAATTACAGTAATTGAGCTTGCAGGATAGATATAAAGGCTGAATGAGTTACTGCAAGGGGCCAACACAGAAGAGAAGCCAGCTCCACTCACAAGGTCAGTGCTCTTCCTGTTATCACTGTCTATTTCTATCTCAGATGTTCAGGCCTCTATGACACTGGCCTTATTGGGAACAGAAGAGAGTATTTAATCCAAATAGGTTTCTGGAAAAGAAGCTAAGTCTTTTCCCACACTTTCATAGAGACGTCATAGGAACTATGCAGTAACTGTCACCAGTGAGGAAGCTAATGCCCTGACTCTGAAGCAGAGGCCCACAGTGTGAGTGTCTTTCCCTGTGGTCAGGTAGTTGTTCCAAGCTGCTCAGCATGACATAGCTCCTTTTTAGTTTGAAGGAAACAAGGAAGACCAGCATCTTTACATTATCTTTTTAGGACTTCTATTAAGCACCTTGAAAAGATACTATTTTCCTTTAACAGACACTATTCTATAAAAAATGTTGAGATGTATTCACAACTAGATGAATTTTTTTTCTTAATTTTGTGTTTAAATTAATAAATCTGGCTTGTGAAGTTCTATTGTTTTACTTTCAATGAAAGAAACAACCACTGTGTTCTTGCTCAGTGTGTGACACAGGTCATCACAAGATCCTTAGACCCATGTAAGACCCTCAGGCTCTACTACAATCCCATTCTCTATGTGCTTCTGTGTCTGAGGGTGACAACTTGATGCCTCATGTGTAAATGACTTAGTACTTGTCTGTTCTATGATTAATTTAACTTCACTTAATGTGACTTCAAGGTCCATCCATGAAGCACCAGAATGTCCATTTACTGGAAGCTGGATAATACACCATTCTGTTCACTTTATCAGTGGAGATTTGGCTAATGGGCATGCAACTTTTGTAGCATGGGTATATAAATGCTTCTTCAGACTGTTTTCAACACACTAGTACACATGCCTGTGGGCCTGTCTCTCTCCTGAGGCCTGGGGCTCTATGCTGCTGATACCTGGGCTCTCGGCTGCTGTCTGGAGCTCTTTGCTGCTGAGGGCTGTACACCATGTTAGTTACAAGGAGGCAATGCATAAGTGAGATATTTTATTATAGGAAAGAGAAAGAAAGGAGAGGAAGGAGAGGAAAAGAGAAGGAGAGAGAAAGGAAAGAAAGAAAGCAAGAGAGCAAGAAGGCAAGAGAGAGAACAAAGAGCAGGAGAGAGAAAAAGGGCAAGAGAGAGGACAAAGAGCAAGAGGGGAAAGAGGGCAAGAGAGAGAGGAGAGGCAGACCATCTCTTATATCGTATGAGGCAAGGCAAGCCTGGCTGGGGCCAGATGACTGGGGGGTAGGATCCAGCTAGAGTGCTGGGAGCTTGGGGCATTGTCTATCTGATAGAGCACACATCTCCTGTGGGGGCAGCTGTGAGAGGTTGTGACTGAAACCTGAGCCAAGGTCCCAGGAATTACAGTTGAACTCCTACCATCCCTTGTGAACAGAAATTGTCCACTGGGTGGTTCTGGGTTCTAGGATTATTACTCAACTGGACCTAGGTTGCCTGATCAGACCAATGCCCTACACATGCCCACAAGATGCAGATTTAAAATATCTATTTTTAATCTTTTGGAGAACTACCACTGTATGTTCTTTGTTATACGATTTCGTATATCAACAATGCACAAAGACGTTAACTTCACATTGCTTGGAATCATTTATTTCAGCGGCCTTAAGTGTGAGAAGTGTTCTGATTCAAGCTAAAATAAGGCAAGCTATATAACTTGCTTTCACAAGTACAATGGAGGCAAAAGTGCAATGAAATCCTGCTTGCTGGGCAGAAATCTCAAGAGTTAGTGTTAATTTCCACTGCCAGGTTGACACTGTGTGCTGAGTGTGAGCTTATGCCTAGCAGAGATTTCTGTTGCTTTGAAGCCCTAAGTAGAGTAAGGAACCTGACATACACACTGAGGGCATGAAAGGAAACAGTAGAAATCATTAGATTGGGGGCTGTCACCCACACAATTATATAGCCCTACCAGCTAACACCTCATAAACTAAAGGTGTTTAAACACTGGAATGATTTAATCTCTAGACATTTTTATAATAAATATTTTTCTAAACTGTGAAAATCAAAGTTTCTGGAGACTGATTTGACATAGAAGAAAACACCCAAAAACTCTGACTCTTTGCATATGATTACTAATATGAATAGACATTTCTGTGTAGAAAAATCAACATTCTAGGCCTTTCTCCTTTCCTATTACAAAAATTAACTCTTAGAAAGAATAATGACCTATCTGATGATTTTGACTCCATAACTTTGCAGAAGCAACTAGGAATCAATGCCTATACTAATTCTGAATGCTTACTACTTCTTCCAAACTGTGTGTGTGAATTCTGCCATGCTCTGCACTGAAGAATTACACAGCTTTCCCTGGTATGGGGTTTAGGAAAATGTCTGCTATGGTCTTTGTTGCATTCTCCCAGATGCTCTAGACTCTAAGCCTCAGAAAATGGATTCCAAACTGTGCTCACTTCAGTAGAAATAGGAGAAATACAACTGAAAGGAAATCAAGGAGAAATAAAAAGTAGGAAGGTAGAGGAAATAAAGCTTACTACCAAATTCACAGTCAAAAGAAACTTCGCTGAAGGAAGCACTAAGAATATCATTGGAGTATGAATGAGGCTATAACAGAAAGGCTATCACAGAAGAACACCATGGTCTAGAGCAGGTAAATCAATAATTGGGAAAGCTCTAGTGAGTGTCTCTCTAGGTGTTTATGGCCTCTGCCTCAAAGATAATACATGCAGAACTGCAGGGCAATAGGCTACTTTCTTATCAATGAAAAAACAGGATCACTCCTCTACATACTTAAACTCTGGCTTTACTGGCAAAACAGAGAATGCTCCTCATGATGGGTACTGCAAGGCATCTCAAATCAGCCTAACGTCACCAGAAAGAATTTAAAACTACTCAAAAGTAAATGAAGGTATATTTCTGATGAAACTTAAGATGTAAACAAGAAATATCTTTTCTTAACATTTTAGTAAAAAGACAAACTTGGGCATTAGTTTAGAAACCATAAGTAGGATCAAAGAAATGTAACAAAAATAAAAAATTAGTAGGGAAAAGAAGGGTTAAGTAAACTGTTAAGTTAAATAAACTGTGGAAGGTAGAAGGTTATAATAGATAAAAGATGATTGAGTAGGTATGCTTTCAGATATGTTCTATGATGGTTACCTGAGAGGAAAAACTAGGAATTTCAGAGGAAGCATCACATTACTAGAACCTCCAAGAGCAATGGTTTATAATAAGGTGTAATTAACACTCAACTCTGTTAACTTTATATTCAACTATAGTGGCTATTCCTGGTTGTCAGCTTGACTATATCTGGAATGAACTACAATCCAGAGTTGGAAGGCTCACCTGTGATCCTAATCTGGAGCTGGGAGATACAAATTTCTGACCTGGATCTTGGCTTGGAGATCTTGAAGTACAGTGGCTATAAATTCCAGAAGATTAAGACAGGGAGTTCAAGCTCATCTGGGATTAAAGATGTGGTGGCACACACCTTTAACCTGGGCCACACCTTCTGCTGGAAACCTATACAAGGACTTTGGAAGAAGGAAGGCTCACTCTCTTCTTAGCTGCTTGCCTTGAGGGACTGAGCAACTGCTAGATCCTTGGACTTCCATTCACAGCTCCTGCTGACCATTGTTGGGAGTTGGACTACAGATTGTAAGTCACAAATAAATTCCCTTACTATATAGAAACTACCCTTAAGTTCTCTGACTCTAGAGAACCCTGACTAATGCAACTACTTTGGGCCATTGAAAGGCTACCTCATACAGGGCAAGAAAGATGAAATTTCCTAAGAAACGAACACAGGCATGGAATAGTCTCACATTTGGAAACACTGCGATCTGGTGGACCAGCCCACTTCCAGGACATGACTGGACAGGGAACGAAACAAGAGCGAAGAACAATGTAAAGAACCCAACTCAGCTTTCACTAATCTTCTCTTCAAGGAACCAATCAAGGTATCACCAGAGGAAGACATTTGAACAATAGCAAATGTAAAAGGCAGAGTAAACGAACAGGAAGACAATATCAAAACACTACAATTTAACTCAAGCCTTCTGTTTTATGTTAATTTCTGTGGATGCAATAAAATACCCAGACCAAAAAGCAGCTTATGGAGAGAAAAGGTTTATTTGGCTTAGAAACCCAGCATTTCAGAACAGTGACCAAGGCAGGAGCTTCAGAGAGCTGCTCCCATCATACCTAGTCAGAGCCACAGAAAAGTTGCTGCCCTCGTGTGCCTGCTTACATTAGCTTTCTTCACTGTTACACCATTGAGGGCTTAATCTCTGCTATGGAGCTGCCCACATTCAGGGAAGGTCTTCCCACCTTGATGCACACGAGATTCCCCACACCTGCTCACACAGCAACCTGATCTAGATACTTCTTCAGTCAAGGTGCTCTACTCAGAGGGATCTCAGTTGTTTCAGGTTAAATTTTAAAAGTAACCTTCATAACTTCCTAAAAGAAGAAATGGGACAGACATACACAAACAAACACACAATGTGTCTATGCATGTAACTGAACCCAAAAGGTATATAACACTCCAAAAGATGTAGCATCAAGAGGCTAAAGATAGCCGGGCAGTGGTGGCGCACGCCTTTAATCCCAGCACATGGGAGGCAGAGGCAGGCAGATTTCTGAGTTCTAGGCCAGCCTGGTCTAGGCCAGAGTGAGTTCCAGGACAGCCAGGGCTACGCTGAGAAGCCCTGTCTTGAAAAAACAAAAAACAAAAACAAAAACAAAGAGTCTGAAGATGGCTCAGTGTTTAAGAATGCTTTTGCTGTTCCTGTAGAAGCCATAGGTTTATTTCCCAGCATCCTCATGGCATCTAACAGCAACCTGTAATTCAAGTCTCAGGATTTCAACAATATCTTTTGGCCCTTACATGGTATGCATACATTCATACACATAATAAGTCACTTAGAAAAAAAATACAGCATCAAGAAATATATTCAAAACTGTGAACACACCAACGTAAGTCGAGAATTTTACTGCAAAGGCATCTTCTCTGGATGCTAGGTCTTAGGTCTCAGAAACATCAAGAGCAGATTCAGTGCTGGACTTTGATAGAAGTTTTGGGTACATAGTTAAGATGAAGCTAACACAGAAGCCAGCCTTGGGAACAGGGTTCACAGGCCTTAGCAGTTACACAGCAAACCATATTCCCAGAGCCATACTCAGTCAGAAAAGTGTTGTTATCATCTGTTCAGCTGCATGCTGATGATCTCAAAAAAAAAATGCACACTAAGAGTTTGGATGGACAGAAAGGGACACCTGATGACAGGGTAGCCAATGTCTTAAACTTCTCTACAAACCAAAAAGAAAGCAGCTTTAAAATGCCTATACCTGAAACAGTTTACAAAATGTTTAATTTTTTTCCATCAAATACTACAGACTTGGTACTAAATTAATTTTACTTTTTTGTTTTAATTGGTTGTGTATTTTTATTAGCAATACAAATATTGACTATTTTCTTTTTAATTTCAATTGTTTATAATTTTATGTACTTACATAATGAATTTTACTTTTTCACTTCTCACCCACTAAAGTGCTTTCTCTTAATAAGTCACTTCCGACATTCAAGGCATCTGTGTGTGATCCCCTGGGGATAACTCCAGTTTCTTGGCAGAGCATGACTAAGAGGTTATTTATTGAAGAAAGAGCAAATTATCAGATGCTACAGTAAAGAAAGTGATGTCCTGTCCCTACCAACTGTTAAATGCCCAAGGTCCCTTAATTCCCACATCAAGTCCACAATGAAATGTTGATGGGCCCAACCTCGTGCAGATTAGGATCTACATTGAGTTCTTGAGGGCAAAGGCTCTGCCGTGTAAGCAAGTGCCTTTTCTGTTGCCATGTTTCATTCTCTGGATCTTCCACTCTGTGCCCCTCCGCCTTCTGGGCTGTGAAATGACCCTTGAAGAGTGGTGCAGCTCTCCCACTTAGTGCTGAGCACTCCGTTATCTCTAGGTCTTAACACACTGGCCAGTTAATCACAACCTACTGCATTAGAAGCATCTCTGATTAAACTTGGGCCTGAAGTAAAATTAAACTCTGGGTGAGTTTCTCTGAGCTTGCTTTCAATTCCCAGACAGTGGTCTCCAAGCAACTCACTATTCCTTGCTGGCATTCTGCAGAACTAAAACCATTAGGGTTTTTTCCAGCTTATGCTTCACCCCAAATTTCTGCCATTATTGTGAAAACAACTTAGGTCAGAATTACATTAAATTGTGCAAACGTCAAAGGTTCTGTGCTGCTGCTCGAGGTAGATGTGCCCTGATAATCTTCTGGGATCTAAAACAAAGCATCCTAGCTCAGCATCAGCACCACTAGAGAGTCACCAGCATTTAAGAGACCATACACTGCTGCAGGGGAGGTTACTGAGGAGCCCACAGACACTAAAGGGCTGGGACCTTGTTTTCAATTGTTTTTAATTGATTTTTTAGACACAAGGCAAAAAAATCTAAATGGATTATTTAAATGATTTAGGGGATGCTTTAGTCTGAAATTTCCGGGTATAACTCCTTTAAATTTTTCCTTAAAAGATCAATGAAATATTTCAAATGATTTAAATTCACTGCAAACCATGTTATCATGGCCTTTACAAAACAGAAAGGCTGAAAAAATTTAAACAAAAGATAATAGAAGGAAGTTATTTACAGAAAAATGGAAGGAAGGCAATATTTTTGAGCCTAGGATTTCCACCTGTATTCTACATATTCTTTAAAGCATGCTGCAGATTTCGTGAGAGCCTTTTAGTAGCAGTCTAAGTGATTGTCTAAAGAAAATATCCAAAAGTGGCACTGGAGAGATGGTGTAGCAGCTAACAGTGCTTGCCGCTCTTGCAGAGAACCTGAAGTTAGTTCCTAAAATGTACTTGGTTACGAAAAGCCACCTCGGACTCTAATTCTGGACACTGATACCTTCTTCTGCACTCCACAGGCAATGCAAAAATATGTGCTTCATATACATACATGCAGGTAAAGCATTCATACACATTAAATAAGTGTAACAAATCTTAAAATAAAAAAAATCATGGAAAAAACATAAAGGATCAAATAGTGAGGAGTGAGTGTGGTCTCAGGAGGCTTGTCAAGCTCCAATCTTCCTTTTAGGAAGGCACCCACCCCCACCCCCCGGCTGACCAGTCCCAGTCCCCATATACACACACAAAACAGTCAAGGCTTTGTGCTTAGATGGAGAATGAACAACATGAGTCTGGAGGAGGAACTGTTCATCCTGTCCTCAGGTGCACAGAAAGGACTTAATATAAAGGAAAGTACTTTTAAGTTTATGCCCAACTAACCCCTTCTCCCTCAAGAAAACCTGAATGCAGGAAAAACATGTGGCTGCAAGATTAGTACTTTCAAGAACTGAATTTTAGATCTTATATCACACATGACAGTAGAAACTGACAGATACCTGAAATTTGTTACTGTAGCTTCTAAACAGCCTTTTCATAATACAGATACCACTGGGACTCCCAAAAGTCTCTCTTGGTTGCATATTTGTACTGCACCAACAGAACAACATGACTGTCACTTACTGACTTCCCCACTGTTAAACATCATAGTGACTTACGTTTCCTCTTCAGCTTTCATTTGGAAGGCATCTTCCAACCAATCCAGTAACTTGTGTGTAAACTCACTCACATCTTGCTGTGGAAAGAAAAAAGGTTGATTGGTCCTTGATCCTACTAGCAAAGAACTAGATGCTGTAAAGGATCACTTACAGGTAGTAGCTACTCAGAAAAGGGTCATGTGACTGTCTCAAAATGCAATCATTTCATAACTTAACCAGGACATAAATACTTAGAAAAAGTATTATAATCACAATGTTCTGTTTTAAGAAATATGTACACTCAAATGTAACACATGAGTTTATAAAAATAATAAGTTATATACTCAATAAAATGAGCAATTTCTTTCACCTACAAAGTGCTGCTGTTAAGATCTAGGAAGAATACGTAACTCTAGTGTCACATAGCCAAACAAGACTAATGTCAGTACAAAAATCTAATTGTATCCCCTTGGGAAAAATAGCAGCAAAAGAAAATTTTTACTCACTTAGGACCTCAAAAAGTAACTTTAACTGATTATGGGTATTTGCTAAAATAACCTCATGGTGAATTCAACTTAGATAAAAGTGATCCCTAATCCAAGAATAGCCATCTATGTGGGATACAGAACAAGAAAAACAAGGACACACAAGAGTACAGACAGAGGTCAAAATTGGCCTTTTAGGGCCAAGAATACCAGAACATGACAAGAGGCAGGGAGGGTGCTCCTGTGACAGAGCATGCCTCCTGCAGCATTCTAATTCCAAACCCATGGGCTCTGGGTCTACAAATAATTAACTCTCCATTGTTCCTGAGCCACAATATTTAAATTAATTTGTAAATGTCACATTTTTAAAGAATTTTAATCTTGAAGATTGTAGCTAAAAATAACCATCATTTTCTGTTTATCATGAGTCTTGAAAAGAATTATTCTCTGTCCTTTTAATGTAACCAATCTAAAATTTACAATTACAATTACAAAGTTTTGGCAAAGTTCCTTAGGATGACCAAGTGAGGTTTTCACTGTAGCAAAGCACTTGTGAGCTGCAGGGAAGGGACATGTACAGTTCACAGTAGTCCACACAGCACTGCCTCGCCCTAAGACTCTCCTGAGATTCCAGACATGCCATGTTCTGGAAGAATGTAAAACCCAAGTTCAAGGTATTTAAAAACTAATCATAATACTCATGTAATCTAAGCATGTATTTCACTAACTCACTAATGTGTATGTCAGAAAAAAATCACATCCATACCAAAGTAACTGATATGCATTTAAAGACCTCTA
>NW_022196894.1:74216622-74252252 GCF_008632895.1 Mastomys coucha | reverse complement strand
AAGAAGCAACAATCATACAACTATTCCGCACACCCAAAGGCAAGGCATTCACTACAGCATTCGCAAGCACAGGGCGGCAAAGTCCAAGCCATGCTCTTGAGGACCTTCCCTCTCAGGGAAGAGCCCCACATCTGCTCCACCTTTAAGTGGTAGCATGCAAAAAGATCGGTGGCATCTGTAGAAAGTAGGAAAAAAGGAAATGCAGAAAGCAAACAGAAGAAAACCTGTCAGAGAATGGAAGTGAGCTTGTGCAAAATTAATTTGTACAAAGAGCAGCTACTAGAAAGGATTGCCATCCATTCACAAAAAGAAGACTAGAGAAATAAGTTAGAAATGGGTAAATGAAGACAAGCGATCTGGAAGCAGAACTAGTGTTCTAAAACTGGCTGTTTGGGAATCAGGGGATACTAGTCTAGTTCTTTTAGCTTTGTTAGTATTGCTGCAGTGAGAAGGAATAAGTTTGTCTCCTAACAATGTGTTTGGAAAACACAAAGCACTGGGCTGTTTGAGGAAAGATTTTAAGAGGAAACACCACAATAAAAAATGCTCTATGTCGACCGGAGGTGGTGGCGCACGCCTTTAATCCCAGCGCACGCCTTTAATCCCAGCACACGGGAGGCAGTGGCAGGCGGATTTCTGAGTTCGATGCCAGCCTGGTCTACAGAGTGAGTTCCAGGATAGCCAGGGCTACACTGAGAAACCCTGTCTCAAAAAACCATAAAAAAAAAAAGAAAAAGAAAAAAAAAATGCTGTATCTACATATATTTTCTATACAAGGTAAAAAATTTAGAAACAAAAAGGAAATCGGTAATAAGGAAATACATTTTTCATGAATCCTGCTCTAAACTTCCATTTCATGAACCCAAGTAGCATAAAGCTCACTCGGCCCAGGCAGGGCAGAGTCCCACTACCCCCAGGCAAGGGCTCGGGAGCCTTCCATGTGTACCCATTGGAGCAATTGAGTGCTGTCTTTTCAATATTTATTATTTTCTACAACCATGTGTATTCCTGCTTGTGTTCTTGGTCTCTCCAACTTTTCAATTAGCAATGCTGGTTTATAGACACAATTTGCTTTTAGAAGAAATCATCTTAAACATTGTTTATACAAAGTGTTAATTAAAAGGGGACTATGATATTACCATTAAAAGCAAGAATAACTAAGGCAGTATTTTTAAAAATAATTCTTTTATAGGTAATTAAAAAAATGCCTCTCTGTTAGCCAAATCAGGGTCAAGGAAATAATATACAATATATTGGCATTTAGATTATCACAAGTCTGTTTAAATTGCTACTTATGGGGCTAAAGAGACGACTCAAAAGTTGAGTTCTAACTACTCTTGCAGAAGACCCGGATTCAGTTCCCAACACCTATACAGTGGCTCTAAACCATCTGAACCGACCCAGGACATCCAATATCCTCCTTTATCTTCCAGACACACCAGGGACACACAATAGCAACACAAACTCCCATCACATAAAATTTTAACTAATTTTTAATTATATGAATATTCTTTATTTTGTTCATTGGTTTTCCTCATCATTCTACAAATTACCCATGCACTTATCTTATTACCTCCAATTTGTTCACTCTTTGTTTAATTTAGATTTTTTTCCAAATAATAAAATAATGATTCAATGGTTTCAAGTTAAAGTTTAGTAATGCCATCCTAACTCAACAGATACCCTTGGAAAAGAGGAGGAAGACTTCTAAGGTGAGTGAAGTCAGTCAGTGAAGGGACAGGAGGCTACCTGCTGTGAGTCATTTGATTTGAAGGCATCCTTCAGAATCTCTACTGCTCTGGATGGATCAACATATTTCCTCTTGGTACCAACAAGAAGTGCAAACAGGTACCTCAGTTCCCGCATGAAAGGCAAATTCCGATGCTCCTGCAGAGAGAAGAAGAAAAAGAAGAAAAGCAACACAATAAAATCAGCAAACTCTTCACTGACCAACAGACCCTTCAACAGGAACCAGAAAGCAAAGGGCATCTATTAGGACGACTCTGGCAGTCTATCACATTAAATTTAGGACGACTCTGGCAGTCTATCGCATTAAAAAAATGTATCAGCGACAAGACTCAAAGGAGTTAAGAGCTACGACAGAGGACCTCAAGCTTGCCTCACAGTTTCTGCATAAATGTCACATATTCATAGCAAATTATATCACTACACAGCCAAGAATGTCCACCTCATTTAGGTCTGTTCATTATAATCTTCCATTCATCAGGGTGCAGCTGCCTCTGACAAGGGAACAAGAAGAGTCAATGTTCAGTGAGAGCTCAGCACACCAGGCACTCTCTGAGCACTGTACTCGAGGAATGCCACTGAAACAAAGGATCCAGCTTGTGCAGGAGCTCCCTAGACCCTCCAGGGCAGCAAAGCCTCCAAACTCCATCTCCTGGAACTAGTGCTGTGAATAAGGACCACCAACCACCACTTATCATACAATGACCTTGATTACTGAACTAATCAAGGCTCTGTCTAATCCTTACTTAATGTCCAATACAATGTTAAACACCAATACTCATTTATATATACTACTTTATACTTATTAATAAAATTATTTTATACATTTGTTTTGGAAATTGTAAGATTTAGTGTAAACTGATTTTAATTACTGCAATTTTTCTATTTTAACACTTAGTAAGTATAATGTTAGCAAAAGCATTAGTCAGATCAAGCCAGAACTTGAAATCTTAATTTTATTCTCATTAAGATTCACACTTCTCAATGATTTCAATATATCTTCACTTTTTTGCCATGCAAAGCAGGTACAATTCTAACTGGTTGATTATACCAAACCTGGGGAAAAAAAGCTTTCAGTCAGTATTTATTTTAAAGCAAAACAAAAAAGAAACCATTCTTGAGATGATTTTTGTAATGCTTCAGGGCAGAAATTCAGTTCTCATAATAGTCTTTGCAACATCAATTTTAGCATAAATCTTAAAATACTATTAGATATGGGAAGGTTTTTAGTTTGCATACTTGGTATTTCTTTTACAATATCAACATAGATAATTTTATATAACTGATGTTCAGAGTAATAAAACCTACACAGAAACTATTGTTCTCTCAATGCCCTACAAGGGGAGTCCTGGGAAACTGTACACACCACTGAAGCATTCTCACTGAAGCTAATCACTAACTCTGAAATAAAATTTCTGAGCCATAAAGAACTCCAAATAACACTTACTTAAATATAGTATGCTCCATCAGCAATAATACAATAAAACATAATAATAAGGCAAAACTTGTACATGGAAGCCAGTTCCCTGTATGACTTTTTTTCTCCTGTATGACTTTTAACTCTTTCAACACTGCACTATGTAAGTTAACTATTAAAAGTATAAAAACTATAAAAATTTAATCTACATAATAATTTCCCCAAATGCCCTGTTTCCTCACATCTTTCTCCATAATCATTCTGCCCATAATAAATGAAGGCACCCTTATACAGTATAAGGATGTAAGTGACTTTCTTATCAAAAGACATCCTGCCAAGATTATTTAGAAAGTAAATTATTCTGATACATTTGTCTCTGCCCAAACATGCAGCAAGAAAAATCTGACTATCAAAGGCATATCATTACACAATAAAACAGAGCAACTGCTCTATTTGACTAAATTATGAAAAACTAAGCACCCATAAAAACGTCACCACTGTTTTCATTTCCTTTTGTAAACAGGTTTGTATTGTGCATGAGCTGCAGCACAAGCCTATGGTATTGCACTGTACTTTAGATACAACAATTTTATCCAGATGCTGTTCAGCTGCTCCTTAAAATGCTGTGAAAATTCTTGTGAAGACACACATTTTCATTGTTTTATAAAAATTTTGGGGGCCTTGGAATATTGTCAACTCAAAGAATTTCTGTATGTGGGGCACAACGATCCATCAGTTTTCAGGTATCAAGTATCCTATGCATGAAACTTATAAACAGTTCAAGTAACAGTATACAATTCTATACTAACCTTTATCTAAAATACGAACTGACTTTTAATTCATCTTACCTCTTATTTAAAATGTATACACAGTTTGTAGGAAGCTTTATTTTCTTTTTCTTAATTAAAATATTTTTTTATTTTTATTAGATATTTTCTTTATTTACATCTCAAATGATATCTCCTCCCCCAGTAAAATATACACAAAGTTTGTGAGAAGCTTTATTTTCTTAAAAAGATCATTTTGCCAGTGCATGCAAATGACATCTCTCTAATAAGATTAAACCAATCCCAGGTATATTCTGTATTTTAACAAGTTGGTCTTTAAGTTCAATGTAATATCAGCATGTCATGAGTTCAATACAAATTCACTATTTAAGAAAAATGGCTGTTACATGGAAACCTTTAAAACAAAAAATATCTTTCATTATCTCAAATTAAGTTAACAAAAATCTATGACTGACAATTCATCATAACTATGACACTGGTTTTCTGCATAAGCGTCTTTCAGGGAATGAAACGGTAACTCTCCTTCCTCTGCAAGCAATGGACTTCTCTAGGATGGGCTCCTTTGCTCTCCTGAGAGTGCGCTCGTGGCCTTAGGATACGCTCATTACATGCTGTTCCTTCAGAGTGTTTTTAGTACACTCCTCTAGCATGTGCTCAGTCCCCCAAAAGACCTCACAAGTAGCTCTGATATAGGAACACTGAGAATGACTAGGTTTTAAATAAACTTACACAATGGACTTAATTTTCTTCAAACTGTGAAAAACAAAAGAGTGGAGTTCCATATAATAGAAAAATGAAAGAAATAAAAGGCAAACACAACACACAAACACATACACACACACACACTCACACTTCTACAGTTGCAAGTAATTCTAACTAATGGCATATAAATTATGCACCTCTTCTACTGGGACTTGAGAAGGGAGAATGGATGGTACTAACGTGATACTGACAGGCAGCAGTCCAAAACTTCCCTTCGAAGCTGTTACACTTGAAGAGCTTTGCTTCATTTCTCTAGCACTATGGAGTTGACAAATCGTCCTGATTCCCCTTTAAAAGGTAGTTGTTCTTTAGCCTGACCCGACCCAGAAATTACAGCTTAAAAGTTGGCTTAATTTCAGGCTTTCTTTCCTCTGGTGTGCATTCTAAATATTTCATGTATTTGCAGAAAAAAAATGGTTTTAAAAATTAAACACTAAAAGGAAAATGTAACTAAATAATTTATCACTGTAACAATGGGTCACACAAAGTTCAGTACATCATTGAAACCTAAAACTTCATCTCCTTTGTCTCTACAGCCATGTCTTTAAGGCCACTGGCTCTTTACTGAAGCGTGTTTGATACCTGCACCAAACTAAATCAACCCCTACACAAAGCTTTTACTCATTAATCAGGAAAGTATACATACAAATCAGTACAATTTTCATTAAATTTAAATATGTAAAATTATAAAATTAAAACTTTCTTTTAAAAATAGCTGTAATATTATCTAATAGACAATTTTAAGTGCTTTGCATGTTTACTGTTTAATCTGCTCAGCACCTCTATTACTGTTACTGTCTAGAGTACAGAGAAGGAAATTCCAGAAAGAAGTGTCACTTGCTTTAGTGCCATAGCTAAAACCCAAGCAATCAGACCCTGGAGTCTGCTCTCTTACATCCACCTCAACTGCCCAACACTAATTTCCAACACAGGAGGGATATGTTTGCCCTGGCAAAGAGCATCCAACCCAGCTTTAAAGGATTGTTCAGGATGATCAGGTGAAAAGAAATGCTGATGCTGATGAGAGTACTGAGGAATCGGTTAAGGAAAGACCTAAGTCTGAGCAAGTCATCTATGAATGTATTCTCATTTGACAGCCTGGAAGGGCAGGGTCCTAATATGAGCACAGGGAACTGCTATGCTACTGTGACACGCACAAGAAACTTCACATTTATGATATAGAAAAGGGCATAGGAAGTTACTGTAATAGAGAGAAATGGCATCACATTAAAATTTGAACAGTTTCAGATTTAATAAAGATCTTCCAAAATACTTAGAAAAGAACATAAGGACCATAATACTTGGCTTTTAAAATCTTTTATAATTTTACCTTTTGGTTTCGAGGTAAATCTTGAGCATTTGATGGAGGCTTGTAATTCAGAACTAATCTTCTAAATTCCAAAAGATTGAATAATGACTGAAAAAGAACAATTTAAGATAACTAAGAGAGAATTCTATTAATGGAATTGTGAATATCACTGTTATCTAGGCTTGTTCTTGACAATTCTACTACTTATATAAAAATCTCTTGCAATTAGCACAAGAATGTCTTCTTCATGAGAAAGTCTTTTTATGTATTCTAAAATAATATTCTCATTTAAAAAATAATTTTGGATGGGGGTTTCAAGGAATTGATCCCAAAGCCTTTTGCATGCAAGGGAACCACTATGCTCCATTTAGTTCTAACATATTGCTGATGCTAAGTAACATTTATTTATCTATGTGCAAAATACAAAATTATACAAGGACAACTTTTTAAAATCATACAATGTTTTACTTATTGAAAACTGTTTATGCTACTATGACATTAACATGAAATTTTCTTGAAATAAACTGAATAAAATCCAGTGGAGAGAATTGTACATGTTCTACTTCAGGTTATGTCCCTAAAAAAATTGAGTATAGATCAACTTATTCATCAGATGCTCCATGACAAAGACACAGAATGTTGCATATTTTCTTGATAGTCAAGAAAGCACAGCCTAGAAGACAAATACATAACTCCAAAAATAGAATAATGCAAAAGTACTTAATAGGACAAACACATTAAAGGCCTCTGGCACGGGTTTTTGTTGGTGTTTTAGCTGCTGGCAATTGAACCAGGGCCGTGGACTTTCTCTACCACTAAGTTCCGTCAGTAACCACAGAAGTGTTTACTAGCAGGTACTTCGTAATCCACACCATCATCATAATAGCTGTTCAATATGAAAAATTACAATAGTACGTACTAGAATATATACTTAATAAACATGAATTCATCAGGACATCTCAAGATTCTCCTTAGGCATACTTTATATCCATAGAGGTAAGCTACAAGTTTACAGGGTATGTGTACTTCTGAGTCACATTTGATATAGTATATAATCTGACACAAGCTGCAACAATGTACTAACTTTTACACAACATAAATTGGATTACTTTATAGAGCATGAAATTAGCATCAGAAATCAATGATTACAAATATTTTTTAAGTATTTTAGTAAACCTGGCTCACCACTTGTCTAAAAAACACATAAACAAAAAGAAAAGAAAAGAAAACAACAACAAAAACAAAACAAATTTAAAACCAGGAGCTGGGCAATAGAAGATCTGGAAAGGTAAAGATAAATGGCTAAAAGCACTTTCCACCAGACGCTCTAGGACAGGAGACTGCATCTGTGAGGACATGCAAGCTCCCTCCTCTTTTCTTTGTTCCTTGTTTTTCTTGCTTGTGGAGGGTTGTACTGCGTAGCCCTGGCTGGTCTGATATGGGCTGCATTTGAATTCAGAGAGATCCACATGCTTCTGCCCCCTAGGTGCTGAGATAAAGCCCTATGCAACTGGTGCCCAGGCAAGTTGTGTTGTTTTTGTGTGTGGTTTTTGCTGTTTTGTTGCTGCTCTGTTTTGCTTTGGTTTTGATTTTTTTTCTTGGTATAAGCCTGGCTGTCCTGGAACACTGTCATCTTAATTATAGATGAGAGTGGGCTTGAACTCAAAGGTCTGCCTGCCTCTCCCTCCTGAGGACTAGAATGAAGGCTGGGAGCCACCATCCCCCAGCTTTCAGTGAAGATTTTCAATTACATCTTATGAGCACATAAAATAATTCATTTTCTAATCTTATTTTTATTCCTTTGAAAAGAGATCTTGCATGCCACTCAGGATGGGCTCTAACTACTAAACTCTAATGATTCGTCTGAGTGTGCCATTTGAAAAGAAGGGACCCTAGGAGCACAACACTGTGCTTATCTCATTTACTCATACATTTAATAAATACTTATGAAATACACATGGCTTGACACATGCTAGAAGACAAAGAAGAAAGGGCACCTCATCTTACATGAGGTGGGTCACCATGCAATTGCCATTTAAATGGGTGACAGGAGGAGCATGAATCAGAGAGGAAAGAAAAAGAGCCTCACTCAGGTCAGAGCCTAAGCAGAAAGGAAGAAGTTCAAAGCCAGAGTTTAAACAAATAAAAAAGTTTGAGTGCAGGAGCAAGAGTAAAGCAATGAAACAGCGAAGGGAATTATGGGAAAACAGGGCTTTCAAGTGTGTAAAAGATCAAAGGAGAAATGAGCAAGCACCACAGACTCTCCACAACACAGTGGAAGACTGTGGTGGCCAGCAGAGACTCATGGAACAGTTCAAGACTACAGAGATTCGAAATGATGGCACGTTCTGTCTAAGGGGGACAAGATGGTGGCCTTGAGAAATAGAGTAGAGGAAGAATGCTTGAGACATGAATTGTACAAATGGAATACAGGTTAAGGTGGAGGTAATGAATCACTTGTGCGGAACTGAGAGGACACTGCCGAAGAACGAGAATCCCACTGCCATGCTTTGAACTCCTTTGGAGTAGGTATAAAAGAAACTGCTTTTTCTCCATTTTATAAATATTTACGAAGGAAGGACATGTAGCTGGCCAGTTCATTTTCCTAGCATGTTAAAGGGCCTGTCCCCTGAGAAGCAGCGGCTGCTGTGTGCTGATCTGCAGAAGGGACACCATATTCACCTTCATCTTGTCTCACATAACTCTGCAAGCTGAGTGAGCTCTGACTCTGAGATGTTGGCAACTGAAACTCTGCTGAGCATTTAAGTGGACTGGAAGGAATTCCCATTGACTTTGTAAATTTCAAACGAGCTTTGAATGCTAGGAGGCAATTTTAACTGAAAAGTTACGTTTATAAGGAAGTAGTCACATCTCAGCTCACACCTGAGAATTAAGCAATGTCAGAAAAAAAATTAAAGATTTAAAATTCTAAACAGCAAAATAATGGTAAACACTGAAGATACAGATAAAAACAGAACTTTAAGTGACCTTGTGACATTTGCTACCTACACAGATTTCCAGTGAGAAAATTTGTTTTTCCTAAAAGTCACTTTTATTAGGTTGTGACAACTAAACCTTCTAAAGGTGGAAAATTATCGGTATGCAGAATTTAGGCTTCTGCTAGAGAAATCAAATGTTCTTCACTAGCTAAATTTGCTATCATGGGTGTAATCACTACTAGACTCAAATAAAAAAATAAAACTAGTAAAATTACTAGTTTCTACTAGGCAAAAATAAGTCACACACACACACACACACACAATGTCATCTAGTGAACTTAGGGACGGTGGATGGTTTGTCTTTCACATTAAACTGAAACAGGAAAGGAATAAAAAGATGGAGTTTCCTTGTCTCTGTTAACTTAATACTTCAAATGGGAATTCCTGTGAATATTGTCGAAGTGAACAGCATTTATTGAGCTAACAAATGCTGCTTGTAGGACTTCCTCTTCTTGACCATCTCGATGAAAAACACCTGACCATGGAGAAGCATTAGTGAGCACAGTGCTGTGTAGAAGGCAAGCCAGAACTTTCAGGAACACTCAGCTCACAGCTGTACATCTGTTCTTTATATGCCACTGCTATACCAGAGAAGAGAAACCACCTAGAAAAACTATCCTAAACAACTTGTAATATTTACAGGACTCCAAATATCACATAAATGTTAACTATTGCTTTGGACACACGTGAATGAAAAATTCAGAATGAAGCCTACTATAAAATAATTGCTACATATTCATAGATATCCAGATATTTCTTAAACTGTTATTAGAAAAGCAAGTAATGAGGCATTTTCCTTATCAGTGTCTATTATGACATAATGAGAATGAGGCATAAGTCCAGAAAACCAAAGGAAATTTACTTAAATTGCACATGTGTCACAAGCACATGGGGTGGGGCGTGAAACCTATACTACACTTTGTAGGAAAACAATGTTAAAATCAGGATGAGTCACCTAGCAATGACAGACAATAAGCTAGCAGAAAATGAACATTGTGAAATACTCCTGACACTGTATGCAAGCTGAAGTAATCATAAAAAACAGACTCAGGAAGCTACCAAACAGTCTTTCTGAGCATATAAACAAATGGCACATATGCCTAATGATTTTTAAGTTCTTATGAGGGATAGTAAAGAAAAATAGATATTTTAACTCTCCTATGAAACTAAACAAAATATTTAGAGAATATTTATTTAAATTTGAAATTAGATTATCATACCAACAGAGAATGAAAGAATTATGGCAATCATCATTATATAAAAAGCTAAAAATCAGAGAACTCACTAAATATATTACAAAAAAAAATATTCCTTGTTGAGAAAATAATGAGTATGTGTATTTACAAACATCTTCCATTTTGGAGAAAGCTAACAAAACATACCGCAAGAATTTTCTAAGGTAAAAATAAAATGTGTTAATCTTGATTTATCAATATTTATTCCTTTTAGCATTCTCACATATGTACTGTGAAATATTTGCACATCAACACCAGCCTCAAGCAAACTGTCTCTTTAAACAATCAATTTGTAATTATGTAAACATGTAGTTGTGTAAAAATATGACCATTTTTCTTATATATAAATAAGTCTGATCTGAATCACAAAAAGTTAACTCTAATTTCCTACCTTGGTATTAATTATTCTCTATACTTTCAGAGAAATACCCACAAAATTATCTTCTTTCTACCTTTTCGGGAATCAATAAAACTGCACCAATTCCTAACAGCAAGAAACCAAGAGAAATTAATCTTATATAACTGGAAGGAAATAACTTATTTCTATTGAAAGCATCATGGCAGGTATTGTGCTATGCACCTCAAGACTGAGACGAGCCTGGCTATATGTGAAGTTCTTGTTTGAAAATTAAATTTAAAAAAAAAAAAAGAACTTTTTTTAAAACAATGAAATTTTTATTTAGCCAGATGTGATCCCTCATACCTATAATCCCAGTACTCAAAAGCTGAGGTAGCAGGTCATAAGTTCTAGGCTAGTCTGGGCTATATAACAAGACCAAGTCTAAAACAAAGAACAGGAAATAACAACAAACAAAGAAAGAACAACAACAAAAGGTATACTGAGAATTTTAAAGACAAGAAGGTCTAGGGGACACTGAAATCAGGCTACCTTATGCCACATATATGAAAATCCTTTATGCCACATATATGAAATTTTGTACTTGAAACGTAACAAGAGACATCACGGCCCACCCCCACTGCTCCTCAGGCCCACTGACTGAGAGTCGGAGCTCCATCCTTACCTGAATAACTGCACTGAACCAGCAGGTGTTGCCAACATTCTTCAGACCCACTGGGGCTTTATCTTGTCTTTTTCTGTCATAAGGGTTTCGAGAATCCCTCCAAACTTCTATAGGTGTTCTCTTCAAACATGCTTTATTTTCTGCTATGCTGGCTTCGAGAACTCTTAAGAAATGAAAATACAGTGTTGAAAAAGATCTATAGTATTACAGAACCCTCTAAGCAACACCATACAATGGGTGAGCTTTAAGGATTTGTAAAGGGAAGTGACATGTGATGCTGACATTGCTCCAATGACAGTGGCAATAACCAACACATCAAGTAAAGATTATTTCCTAAGAAGATGCAAATATAAAATCTCAATCAGATCAGCAATATAATCACAATTCTTAGCTACAGGCACACGCACACGGTGAAGATTAGGCTACATATGCCACTGTGGTCCTAAGAGAGTACAATGAAGATGAAATCTCCTTTGCCTAGTGGCCTTGTAACCCCTGGGCTACAGACTAACACTAGGCATGTTTGTGTGATGATACAGTATAAACAAACCTACTGTACTTCCAGCCCTTAAAACTCCAGCAACTGTAATTATACACAGCTGGAGCAACTATGCTCTCAGCACTCAGCAACTGCAACGCCACATTTACACTTTCAATATGCTACCATCTGCCATCCTGTTACACTATTTCAATCTATTACACGGTACACTGTAAAATGAATCCCACAGCAGTCTGGCAGGCTGGAAGTCTCATGTTTGTCTCTTCTCTGCATCAAGGTTTGGCGCTGTTAACCTAAGACATGACATCTAGGTTTTTGTAATCACATTCTAATGAAATTGACTATTCACCCCTTTCTTAGAACTATCCCAAAGTCAACCAGTTTGTAACTTAAATAAGTTTATATTGTTTTAGTTAAAAACATTGACATGGGCTTCAAGGATAGCTTTGTTGGTAAGAAATACTAACATGCTCAATGACATGGTTTTAGTCCTTAATTCTGCACTACATAGACAGATAGATGATAGACAGACAGATAGACAAACAGATCCTGTCATTCAGATATACACCCTTATAAGTAGAGGTAAGAGAAGTTCAAGCTAATATTGGATACACAATAAGACCCTGTCTCAAAATTTTCAAGGAAATAAACATATAACAAGTAGCAGGGATTCCAATGGAGAAAAGATTCATACCCTAGCAATACTCATTTGTATGGAGGCAAATATAAATCCAGTAAGCATTCAGGAATTTTCAGGACAAAAGCTAAGCTCACAACCAAAACATCAAGAAAACACATGACACAGAATTATAGATGCTAATCTGGAATATAAAATTCTAGACAGTTTCATATTCATATGCTAATATAAATTGATATAAACAAGAATTTATGTGCACTTTTTGGCAAGTATAACTTTTATTTTATAATCTCCCACATCACATTGGTGAACCCAAGGTCCCAGCGAGAGACTGTCTCAACACAGAGACAGCTTCTAAGGAAGCACGCTCAGAGCTGGCCCTCCTCCACACACAGACACACATGAAGAAGCTATGCATGCATAGAAGCATTAAAGAGTATCACCACCCAACATACTTACATACCGTATGTCCAAAAGATCCACCATTGGCACATTACAAAAAATAAAAACAAAAGCAAAAAAGCTAAAGACCTCAACCCCTGTAATAAACTTCTTGTAATAAATTTCTAAAAGTGAACTGGAAAGTAGATTCAACTGATTACAGAAGGAAACAAAAAAATAAAAATAAAAAAAATAAAAAAAAATATGACAAAATTATGTGCTTCACAATTACAAATAAATTAAAGTTTCAGAACTAAATGATGTTTTATTACATAAAGCATATAAAGAATGCAGGCACATTTTAATGATTTATTCAGAATAAAGTATACCTTATTGATCTTAAAGTTAAAATCTATCTTTTTTTTCTGGAATATAGAAGTATTCACACACACAGGGTTTGTACAAACTGTCCTTACCTACTGATGGCTTGCTCTTCATCGGTTATGCCAGTCTCCCTGAATGCCCTGTTTGATTCCGCCAAACTCAAAGCAATCGCTCTCTGAAGATCATCTTTGTCATCTCCAGTGAGATCAATTACATCTGAAAAGTAAATTATCTTTCTCAAAATTCAGCCAAACAAATAAAAATGAACTCCTATCACCGAGATGTTCTGCCTAATAAATCTTGGCAGGCTAAAAGCCAGAAGCAACTGATTCTCTAATTTTGTAAGTATGAATATATCTTTAGCAATGCAAACATAGCTACCATTAACTACTCTCAGTAACTTCATAGTTTCTTCTAGAAAATCTAGAAAAGCCTTGGTATTTGTTGATTAACTATGCAATCTCTTATCAAAAGTCATTATCTCTAATGAAAGATGTAGGAAAGGGAGATGTAAGGAGTTGTCACTTTGTTTTTTACACTTCAGTACTATGTAATTAAGTTAGGGTATAAATCCTTCTTTTTCATTGAAAACAAGAATTTTACTTACACAGACATATGCAAATGAGCATATTTCACCCATTTCTTGAAAGAGAACTTGAACATTACAAGTTCCACTTGTACATCCAATGAATAAAACCTGTACATTTTATCAACTTCAGTACAGTATACTCAGTGCAGCTCTTCAATATGTACTGGTCGGTTTCCTTGACAGAGAAGTTGCTGATAACGCATTTATTACAATTTAAGCAATGAAATGAATCAGTCCAATGAGAAAAAGAACGGGTAATGAGAATTGTCTTCATGTTTTGGAAACAATTTATATTCATGTTCCTTAAACTTTAAATGTGTTTAAAATATTGCATGAGAAAAAGAAGGGGAAAAATGGGAAAAGCTACCTTAATTTCATCACTGCATTTTGATAATTACAAAAATCTCTTTTTATTATTACCTACCACTTTTTCTCCAGGAGAAAATATTAAAATATTAGAAATATTTTTTAAATACTTTTAAAATATTAGAAATAGCTGCCATAGAAAGGGTTCTTTTAATGACCTCATGTACAATAAAACCTCATAAAAATAAAGTAAGTTGTGCTACAAAGTATTTATTCACAGCTGAAGCATATAGTAGAGTCCGGAGTACAGTACAGTGGCTGGAGTGGCGGGGCCCTCACATGACATCAAATGGAGTACAGTACAGTGGCTGGAGTGGTGGGACCCTCACATGCCATCAGTACAGTGGCTGGAGTGGTGGGACCCTCACATGCCATCAGTACAGTGGCTGGAGTGGCGGAACCCTCACATGCCATCAGTACAGTGGCTGGAATGGCAGGACCCTCACATGCCATCAAATGGAGTACAGTACAATGGCTGGAATGGCGGGACCCTCACATGCCATCAAACGGAGTACAGTACAGTGGCTGGAGTGGTGGGACCCCTCACATGCCATCAAGTACAAGGTTTCATGGGATTGAGCACACAATCCTCAGGATACAGCTACAGAGGCTGTGACTGTAAAGAGCAGCTATATGGAGAGTGGAGCTATACAGAAGATGGAGCTGTAAGAAAGATGCCAGAGCTACAAGAGGGCAGAGCTATAAGAAGGCCAAGCTTCCCAGTCCAGACACAGTAATGGAGACTAGGGGGGAATTCTAGGTGGTATGAAATTCATCATAAAACAAGAGCCATCCCAATAATTAAAATGGCTAGAACTCAGACAATATTGGAGAGGAAATAAATTTGAAAAATGCCAGGAAAGTAGAAAGACAAGCTCTGGGAACAGGATCAATTAGTGCATAGATTCCATTCCCCCATAATTCTATTGTGTTTTCCTCACAAAACAAACCTGTCTTCTATATTCACTTGCAAAGAAGATTATGACTAGAATTTGGGTCACATCAATACCATTACTAACAGGAAACTATGAAGGCAGAAGCAACAGTGGCCATGACCCTACTGCTACTGCTTTTTCCAGTCTTTAATGAATGTGTGAACATTGCTCTACAGTAGCACTCTGGTAGCCAATGTCTAAAAAGCTCACTCAGAGGGTGAAACCAGTATCCTCTTAGCATTTGAATATCCAGGCAGAGCCACGTGGAGGTTAAGTATCTAGCTTTCTATTTGTAAAGCCAAGCCACAGTAAGAAGTATGCACTTGATCAGAGCTACCCTACAGGCTGTTCTCCTAGTGTGGCAGAGGAATTACAAGCACTGTGAGGGTCAGTCCTGCAATGATCTGCAGTCACTCCCTGAGACTGAGCTCAAGACCCCTCTCTCAATTGTGTGCATGATGCTTTTCGATCGCTTGGATTAATTACCAAGCATACTTGAGGTTTCATGGCTGTCTGACTAGAAAGCTACTTAGAAAGGTACTAACTTACACTTGTACTCTTTTCATGATCTATGAATTGGAATTCGATTAACACAAAAGTAAACCATAAGAAAGGACGTCCCAGTGTGACCTATCCCATAAGTGTAAGGCTAAGAAGAGTACACAGGTTCCAAGTCTAAGTCTTTCATTTCTTACATCCCACATCAACTCTTCAGGTGTGATCTATTCACCCTACCAGACACTTTCAGACTATGGTCACAATAATATGAATTATCATGCATCTGCTGCTGTTGATATCTGCATTGCTGATGCAGACCAATAGGAGCAGTGGGCTGCATCTTAGCACAAATCAAGCACCACTACCAATGTGGAATTCCCTTTATTGGGTTATAAATATGCATAATTGATTCTTTTTTTAAAAAAAATCTGCTTCTCGTACAAGTTATAACTTTGATCCAAAAAGGTGATTTTACTAAACATTGAATCTTAATTTACAAGGTTCTTAAATTGTTAGTGACTAAAAATGCACAGAGTATGTATGACAAAGCTTGCTCTAAATGCCTGTCCAAGGCTGGAGTTACAAGGTTAGTATTCTACATTTCAATATTCAATATTAGTTGAAAGAACAAATGACATACTACAAAGTATGAATGCCCAAACTTCAATTTCGCCAGTCACTGCAGAGTAACTGTTGTTAATGACTCAGAATTTTGAAACAAAACTGCGTTTCAATTACTATGATTCTGATAGTGTCTCGGAATCTAAAGGTTTTTTCTGCTAAGATCAGTTCATAACCTGCTAACAATTTGATATTTTAACACAGTATTCTCTCATAATATAGGCCAAACTGCAATTGTCAATGTGGTCTTACAGAATCATGTATGGGTAAGAGATTCATTCAAGTCGGAAGGTAGTGGTAGACTTTGATACAGAACATAACCATAGGAAGAGCACCTAATGGTTAGCACAGATACCAGTGCGACTGTGGACTCACACCACAGCTCACCCTTCAGCACTTAAAAAACATCACGTTTTGGGATAGTAAATAGAATTTCCATTACTATTTGAATAATCAATTAAAATCCTCCTCCCTTTTGCAAATGCTTATCTGTATAAAGCCAGGCATTCTTCACATAAAGAACCAAGGCAGCTTACGTCAGCAAAATGCAGTCCCTCCAACACAGGTCTGGGTGCAGCTCTTCTCCAACACCATACATGTAGACATTTGCAGCAGAGGAAAGCATGTACCCTTTTGCTAATTTGTTTCAGAAATACACTTTACACAAAACGTTCATGTAAATATAATAAGTTGCTATTTTGGTAAAAATTAATTTTCTAGGCTTCTCTGAATTTTAAGTGCTAACTCAGAAAAACGTCTATATCAACAAAAGCACTTGGAAGTGCACCCTAAATTTGTGAGTTTATAGGAGTCCTGAGATCAAAAGTGTGCTTCGTTCTTAAATACAAACATGTCCTCCAATACTTTTGGCTAGATAGGATAGGGGCTTTTGTAATTTGGCTTTTACAACTGAGTTGAGAATAGGTAAAGTGCAGCAACCTGACGAACGTCAGCAAACGTTGCCACAAACTCTATGTGCCAGTCACCTCTGAGGAGGCCAGACCATGGCAGCAAAGCAGCAGCTCTGGATGGATGGACGCCCTTGTCCTCCACACTAAGCCCAACCCAGTGTGGCCTGCTTTCTCACTCTTGTCTACACACACGCATGCTCTCTGCCTCACCCTGACAGCGTCACAAACAAAAGACGCTTGTTCCTTCCACTGGTATCAAATAAGAAACCCGCCTGAGTTTTAAGGACCACGCCACCCTTTTCTCTCTCCACATCTCTAATCCTCCAGGAGCTGGACAAAGAGGAACTGTAACCCAGACGGGAACTGGAGCCTGCCTCTCCTGGTATTAGGCAACAGAACATTTTAATGATGGAAAGGGTTAGCTGAGATCAGATACTATCAGACCCTGACTGAAACATTTTCTTCCAGCAAAGGAAAAGTTCTCATTTGTAAAGCCACTGTAATTACAATATTCCTCATGGTGTTCCCATTACTCGCCATAAAGCTGCTTGTCTTCTCCTATGATTTTTGAACACTGTGGTCACAATGAAAGAATTTTATGACCTGAGCACATACCAAATTATTCAGATTTTAAGTATTATTTTATTTAGTAAGAAATTAGTAAGTAAAATATAACTTATTTTTTTCTATAATTCATGCATAGTTAGTTTTCCTTTTGTGATGGCTATTTTTGGCTATCAACATTACTACATCTGGAATTAACTAAAACAAACCACAGTGGCTGGGGACACCTGTGAGGATTTTTTTTTGAAATCATTTGAAGTGAGGAGATCCACTTTGAGAGGGAAGACTCATCTCTAGCCTGAGCCACACGTTCGGCTGGCAGCGATATAAAGGACATGGAAGAAGGAAGCCTACTCTTTTGCCTGCTTGCTCTTGCTCATGGTAGCATGCCTATTCCCTCACTGGCGTTAAGGCCTACTTCTTTTGAATTCTGACAAACCCTGAAAACCAGCTGAGGAATCCAGTCTTGTGCCTCACTGAACTTCTTTTTCAGGAATTATTAGAACAAGTACATTAAATGCTAGAGCTATCAGTTGTAGAATGAAAATTAGCATTTTCTGTAGATCTAGAAAAAAAAGAGCTCAGAATTAATTTGGCTATAAATAATTGGTAATTGGCAGGAGTAAGTTTAAAATCAATAGCCTTGGTTAAAAAAAAAAAGTTCATCCAAATACCAGTACATTATATGCTTAAACCCTGCAAACTCCTGAGCTACCTACTCTCCCTGTACTATTCCTGTAAGAACAGCACCACTGCCACTTAATAGATAGGCTAGCTGGATACCACTTCAGGAGATTACATCATTGTTGGGGCAGGTACCCACATTTGTAAGATTGGTCTAAATTAAAATAATTTCATAAATCTGAAGTACACTATATGATCCTCATTTATAAATGCTTGCTCTCTAAGAAACTGCCATGAATTTGATATACATATTATATATACATGAGTCCCAAATACACGTGTCCTATTGGATTTTACACACACTTCCAGTCTTTGCATGGTTTATAATTCACTTCATCATGAAAATACATTTTAAAAATTGATTTTGTTTACAAGTACATCATTTAACCCAAAATCTCGTTGAATGACAATGTAAAGATTTTAATTTGAAAAGGAGATATGAATGTTTTCATTATTTCTTTATCTACATGAAGTTAAGTATAAGTACAAGGGAATGTTGTATTTTGTTTGATAAATAAATTTTATATTTGTCACCAAAAAAGACACCTACACTCCATGTGGACAGTTGACAGAGAAAACATTGGACAGGAACTTGAGGGGACCTAGGTGATACAAAGGATGTTAGAAGGCTGCCTCGCCTGTGCTAAGACCTGGGGTTCAATCCCCAGTACTGAGAGGGAAGAAGGAGAAATGAATTTGAGGAGAGTTGAAGCAACAAGCTGGAATGCAAAGCCAGAAGTGTACAGTGCACAGCTTGTTTTCGGTAAGCCCAAAGGATGGGGGCACTCTAAGAAAGGAAGATGTGTAAACACACAGATGAGAAGTCAGGACACCTCGGTTCTTCACAAGACCAGCGTCAGCAGCCTGCTGTCACTGTTCATCCCATGAGCCAAACCCAATCCTGACTCAGGCTGGGCTGGCATTCATTTTCCTCACACAGCCCTCACCTCCCTCAGGTCTCTGTTCAAATGTCACCTCACTCAAGAAGCCTTCTCCGAGGATAGAACATAAAGTAGCAATTTCTGGTCCCAACCACAGCCACACCCATGTCGCCATCCTGGGCCAGCAATTCTGTTCTTTGTCAACATCTGAGATCTTGCACTCCTCTTCTTCACTATCCTCCATAAGCAGACACTGTATCTTTCAATGCCTTGCAAAGGCCCCAAAGATATTGAAAATCAGTATGTATGTACCAAAAACACATGAAACTTAATACCCAAATATGAAACAGAATTTTAAAAGTGGGCTATGTGTAGTAACAATAAGATATGAGCATATATGTTACCATTTTATACAAAGAGAACAGAGAAAACAATACATTTACAAAATGCTTTCATATAAAGAGACATACACTCTTCAGTTCTTCCCTACTGTAACGTATTAGCTTTCACATAACAGCCCTACTATTCTGATTGCTGAACTCACAGTCACTAAAACTGTAGTACGTGAACAGGACTTCCTATAATACTATGAGATATTCTAAATTTCTAAATTATTTAAATTTAATTTTGACTCCTGGAAACTATACCAAACAACCTTAGCTGTTCCAAACATATGTTTGACTTTTAAAAACAGTTACTAAATTCATAATGGTAGCATTTATAAAGAAAAAAAAAAAAGAAACGATTTCAGGAGTGAAGAGAGAGGTGTGGGGGAGCGACTGTGCAAGGGGGGATTGGGAGGAGGGGACTACAGCCGGTGTGTAAATTAAATAAACAAATTAAGTTTTAAAAATCTCATTAATTTTCAGTGTCTCTAAATTTAGGTGGTGAGAAATCTGAAGTTAATATTGCATGTTCGTCAACCACCACAAGACAGTGAGAGCCCATGGCTGCCATTCTCGCCTACAACTGAGGAGAATTTCAGCACGGAAGCACAAGTGGAACTCAAGTACAATACCAGCCTCGAAAACAGAAGCTGCACTTAAAAAGAACGCAATAAATTTAGAAAGTTATCCGGGGCCGTTCCATAGACTACATCAATTAGAATTTACCTGCAGGGCAGTGCTGGTGAACGCCTTTAATTCCAGCACTTGGAAGGCAGAGGCAGGCGGATTTCTGAGTTCAAGGCCAGCCTGGTCTACAGAGTGAGTTCCAGGACAGCCAGGGCTATGCAGAGAAACCCTGTCTGGGGGGGGGGGGGGGGGGGGGGGGTGGAGCAGAGGGGGACAGAATATACCTAACCAGCTCTAAGTACCCTTGTGGCTCTAACCAGCTACACATCTTCAGACCATCCTAACCTGTCTCTAACATTCACTTTGGCTGTTGAATAGCCAATATAGTTTCAGGCAATAGAAATTTCTAGACAGAGTTGTAACTTCAATTGATTTCATTTTTTTCTACCTAAAGTTGCTGTTTTAAAACTGTAAGGAATGGGGAAAGGTAAGAGTCCTTAGAGGTGAGAACAGAAGCTCTGCCCCCACCACTATCTAAGCTATAAGCAACCTTGGCCAAGCAAGCAACCTGAGTCCTAGGGTGGGACCTCCATGGTTTTCTCATTCTGAATACAGTTCAGCTTGTACAGAGGGAGGGCACCTATAGCAACTCAAGTGTTTGAAGAGTCTAGTACTTAATTAGAACCTGTGTCAATGTATTTACCTCTAAAGGTAAATAAAGCTATATTACTTTCTACTTATAATTACCTACCCAAATCCCTCTTATCTTTTGATGTATAATTTGATTGATCAACTGTGGTGCATCTTGTTCTGGTGAACACATACTGTTTTTGTCATGTTTTAAAAAGTTTAAAACAATTTAATAGTTATGGTATAAAAGTATTAGTATTAAATTTCAAACTGGGCAAAACCCTTTGTAGAAGTCCTGGCTAAGACAGTGTGTGCCAAGACCCAAAACCATCACAGTTACTCTTTTGACTCTTAAGTACAATTATAATAGCCAATACTGTACACTGTAATTTAGTCTAATTTACTTGTACATGTGGTAGGGGTTGAAGTGTGTGCAGAGGGTCAGAAGCACATGTCAAGCATATTCCCCAAATACACCCCAGACTAGTCCCTGAGACAGGGTGGTCTATCATTACACTTTGATCTGGGTTGGAAGCCAACAAGGACCAGTGATCCTTTTGTCTCTGCTTTCAACAGCACTGGAATTAAAAACAAGCTTTGTATTTGGACCTGGGGATTTCAAACTCACACCCCTATATTTGTGCAGTATACTCTGCAGCAATGATGTCACTGCCATGATCTCATGTAATTTCTTTCCCAATATAAGCTAGAAGCAGAAAGCATTCCTTTGAAATTGTGCATGCTAACGTGGGTCAGAATTATACAAGTTATAAAAAGGTCTAGAGTGTTTGCTAACAATATTGCAAATAATTTGAGCCTTTTCCCAGAATATACCACAATTTTAAATTACAATAGCAAGTGCTACCAAAGGGCACCCAGTTTAGTAACTCTGAAGTTCAGAGTATAAATTTCCTTGAAATTGTAACTTTTTCTCCCAAAAATAAAAGGTAAAACTAGAAATATGAGATGTATCCACTATTAAGAGCTTTGAAAAGGTAATTAATTCTTCAATATTACAGAAATGGACCCAAATATATATGTTCTTAATATCAACTAACATAACTTCTAATTGCCTTTGATTGTCAAAAGATGCATAACTAAAAATTCAATAGTAGTACCAAGTGGGACTGCTAGAGAGCATTATGGGTTCTTTTGATGTAAAAGAGGCACTTGGGCACAAATAGTTATATTTGCACTTATATCAAGGCAATAGCATATGTATTGAACACATGAGTTTTCAGTACAGAGTAAAAATTTTTGCCAGTACTAAGGCCAGTAGGCTGGGAACATGACTTCATTTCATGCTATGGCTAAGGAGAAGGAAGAAAGTAACAATTTACTGAAAATAAAACTACCATATTTGAAACAAACTACAAACTACAGGAGAGTTTCAAATGCCAATGTACTACAAATAAAATTGAGAAAATGCTGAAGAATGAAGCAGTTTGGTCTACATTAATGCCTGAGAAAATCCTCACTCGGAGAAGTCTGCACTTACGCTTTCATTTGGAACAATTTCCAGTCTTGCATCTTTCATTCCATGCATAAGCTCCCACTCCATAAAAACTGGAAATCAACACATACATACATACACACACACACACACACACACAGAGACCCTTCATTTCTTGGCAATAACTTCACAGACAACCATATGTATCTCTTTACTTAGTTCACAATCTCACTAAGTTCACCAAATCAAGACTATTTCCTAATAAAAGTTATGCTTCCAATATGTTTACAAAACAGAATACAAACAAATATTGCTACTAGAAGTAATGACATTAAAGTGTGACCAACAGGGACATTTTGCAAGCATGCCATTAAATTTCAACAAGTCTGTGTCTCAATGAATACACTACCCAGTGAGCTTCCAGCTTAACACTGCGTTTTATAATGAAACCAGAGTGCAAGTAAGGCATTCAAAATGACAACCAGCTGAGTTGAGGTGCAACCAGAAACTTCAATCACCTACCTTTTACTCCAAGCGAAAAGTAAAGTCACACACTATTTTTCTAGGGCTATAAATATACAGCAGGGCATGAAGGGGTGGTTTATCAGGAGACATCAGCCTTTGAATATGGGCTATGCTCTCTCTAAGGGAACCTATGCAAGTCACCATTGGTGTCCCACAGCATATGCACTGGCAATTGACAAAAGCCTTAAACAGGTCATATCACTTGGCTTAAGTAGTATTTTCTCCTTTTGCAAAGCAAATAAGCCTTCCATTATTTATGGCAGTCTTATGATTCCATTTTTGTCCCTTTCTCCATTGATCTTTGTTTCATAAATGTGTCATTAACAGCAAGAGTATGCAAGTGTCCTTCTAAAAATCTTACCCACTCAATTACAGCATAAAACTGGACTATTTCATCTCTTGAACTATTGGCTTCAGTCAAAACCAGATGTTTCTCTATTATTTCCATTTTCTTTTTTTCTTTTTTTAAAAAACTATGTAAGTAGCTTCCTAGGCCCCCATAGCACTGGATGTTAATCTCAAACACACAGCCTTCCTGTACTTAGAAACCTACCTTCCCTCTTTCTGTCCTTCTCTTTTATCATTGATAAGTTTCTCAAGTTTATTCCTTTCTCTTAGTCTTGAAAGAAATTTTTCTATGCAAAATTTGGTAACACCACTGTTTGCCCAAGTGATTTCCAAATGACAGTGCTTAGAAGCACACCCTCAATGCTGGAAACACACATGTTCCAAGCAAGAGGGCAAGAAAGCATTCTCCAGCAAGTAGCTGCTGAACTAACTCTAAAGTTTAAAAAAGCAGAGAGAGAGAAAGGTTTAAGATGCTTCCTGACTGGAAGAGCAGCAAGAGCACATCCTAAGAGAGAAAGGAGCACCAGGTATGGGTGGTGTGAACTTCAACTCAGGTTGTATTACTATCAGAGTGTAAAGGAAGGGGAAGAAACGGAGAAAAGCAGAGGTCAGAGACGAAGTTGGGGCAAAGTCGCAGTCTGTTCTGAACTTGGCATAGGAAGAGTGTCTCCCTCATGCAAGCAGCACAGCTCTTGTCACCTTTTTACTGCATGGAAAGGAAAGGGAGATGGGCTCTCCCGTTGCATTCCTAGTTACTACAGCCTCAGAATGAAAACAGAAATGCTCCTCAAACATGTTAGTGATCTCATGTCTCAAATCTAGAACAAATAAAAATAAATGCCTGCATTTTAAATACACCAGCTTTGTACTTTGGGGAGCCTAATAATAAAACCATGGTCAAGCACATACTTTAACAATACCACCTGTATCACAGTTATTGAACAATAGCAAGGCATGGGGAATATGAGTATATACTGGAAACTCTGAATGCTACATGACAATAATCACCATGATGAGGATAAGCTAGCACCTTGGGCAAAGTCACCCATGTATCTTGACTTAAGTATGCAAGTGAAAGGGTGAATCTCTCATGTGTCTTCCCTGAAGGTGCATATGAGAGTGGATGGTGGCTCCCATTTAGACTAATGGAGGGTCTTCAATACATGATAATAAGCTTCTCTTCAAATCTTTATTTTCAATGTGGAGTGAGGGACAAAAGTTTTATTATAATACACTAAAAGTATAAACTTATATTCTCAAAGCAATACTCAGCTTCTACTGAAAGCTGAAAAACACAAATGACTGCCCTCTTAAAATTCTATACTTTATATGAATATAATCACACAGTTCTTTTCTATTTCAAAAGCATGTAGATTATATGAGATACTCATAAAACAATAGATAACATAAATAAAATTATTTGTCTTTAACCTAGAAAAAATTATGTCACAAATAAAAATTTACATTCATTTATTTTATAGTTATGCTTCACCTCACTTGATGAGTAAAGCTAATACATTGTCAACAAAAAGTTTAATTCATGTCTATAAAACATTAAGAAGAAAAACTTACTTGCATCTGCCTGGCTTCCCACACTGATGTACCTGTCGTTGCCTGAAAGCGCTGTCTGATAATAGGATGTCTCCTCCTGTGGGGGGGTCTTGGCATTCTTGGCAGTGAGGAAGGCTACTGCCAATTCCAAGTTTCCATTACTATCCTTCAAATATCAAGAAAGGAACATGCAATGAATTTGGAGTAATGATATATAATCATACAAAATGTATGCAATTTTATCCATAATGTTTTGTGGCAAAAATCATTTTGATTTGAAATTATTTTAATACAACTCTAACTTAATAGCAAAATTTCACTGTCCATAAACTATATTTCTTGAAATGATATTCATTATTAAGACTTCTAATACAGTCCTAAAATCAATTGCCTATTTTCTTAGTTTTCTATTACTTTCTTATCCATTTAGAAAAATCAAATCATGAGCTTCCAATTTGAAACAAATGAGTAATCTAGATTCCACCTCCCCTTCACCCCATGCCAGGGTTCCGTAAGAGTGAAAATTGACTAGTTAAAATAAAGCTCCTCTAACATGGATACTGGATGCAGAGCTTGGAACAAACTGGAGCAAAATGTCAAGGATTCTTAGGACATCAGAAGTATTAAGAGTACAGAGAGGCAAGGAGAATTGCTAGGCAAAAATACTGCCATCAAGGTGACTACTATATACGTGTGTGCACAAGCGCAAACACACACACACTAAACAAAATATGCAAAAGCTCATTTAGAATTCGAAAAAGCAGTGAGATGAGAGTTGCTCGGTTTTCTCTTCGGAGCCCCTAAGGATAAGGAACATGTACTGCTATCCCAAGGCTGCTGAGACAGCACAATGAACTAATATATTAATCAAGTCATCTCCGTATCAGAAGCTAGAATAATTTTTTTTTAAAAAAAAAAAGGCAGTAGAACACTTTGGATATTGTATGATGTTCACATTAAAAAGCTTGCGTTGGCTATGCATTCCAAAGAAAACTATAGAAACAAGTCTGATAAATCACTGCTAACCTATTAAGGATAAGACAAAATTTCGGGATGAAGATAATTGCAAAATAGCCCAACAGCCAAAACAATGAAGATATAATTGCTGGCCCAGACTCATTCTAGCAGGGAGTTGAGGGAAGGGTAGTGGGAAGGCAACAGTAGCTTTACAGTGTGACTTCCTTTATGTACTTTATGAGACTCCTAAGTGACTCTTCCAAGATACCCACTTCCGATAGGCCACTGTTAGGGAAGTACACTATTCACCAAAGGAACTACAGTGACGGCAGCAAACACTGACGAAGCATTTAGTATGTGTCAAGAAATCTAAGTGTTTTAAATGCCCTGCTTCATGTAACAAAACCCCAAACACAGCAGTGATTTTATAACCTGGTGGCTATTTAGCCTGTATGGCTAAGTATAGATTCTTGTTATAGCTTGGATATAAAATGTAAATCACAGGCTCCTGGGTTTGAAGACCGGTACCCAGCTGATGGCAACATTGGGGGCGCTATGTGACTTTCTCAGGGGTCAGGCTGTAAGAAGACAGTGAAGTGTGGACGGCCAGGGTCTCACAGCTCTGCTTCCAGGACTGCTAAGGTGTGAGCAGGCATGCTCAAGCTCCTGCCACTGGGACTCCCCACCACGAGACAGCACTTGTCAACTGTGAGCCAAAACCAATACTTCCTCCTCTCTGTGGCTTTTTGAAAGCGATGTGTGCATGTGTATGTGTGTGTGTATGTACACATGTGTTTATTTGTACAGTGCAGTGTCTGCGGAGGCCAGAAAAGGGGATCTGACCCAGTAGAGTAGGAGGAAGCCAATGGTGTGTTAGGAACCAAACACAAGTCCTGAGCAAGAGCAGACAGTGCTCTTCCCACCGAGCCACCTCTTCAGCCATCCCAAGTTACGGTTGTCAGGTACATGGGGTTAAGAAAAGTAGCTAAGGGCATTTTCAAATTACGATGATGAAGTCAGCAGCTGTGGTTCCCAACACATGGGACTTCTTAGTATGTTGCTAGGAGAATCAACTCATTACTAAACTCCTTGAGAAATCAGAAAGGCCATCAGTTAGGGCTTAAGTGCCCTATTTACTCTATCACCAAACTTGAAAGTTTGTGAGAAGAAAAAACTGCTCACACTAAAGGAATGTGGACAAGACTTAGTTAATCTATATTTCTCAAATGTAAAACAGGGAGGTTTCCTCCAAAGGTACAATAGCAAAGTAATGGGCTGTACCCTCATCCTCTATGATCTCCTGGAAAAGGCGTTTTCTGAAAACAGACTTGGAATGGGTTAGTCACATATTTATCAGAACGAAAGAAAGACTGGCGACTGTCTAAATGCCACGCTCCTAAGAACTGAGGCACTGCACTGAGTTTCCCCTAATGACAGCATGCACAGCTCTGCACTGACACCTTCAGCAGCCCTGCTCATCAGCGTCCTTCAGGCAAACAGGACAAACCAAAGCTCCCGGCAAAGCGGCAGACAGCCTTATTCAGGCGCCTGCCAACGGCTGCTGCAGCTTCTGTTCCAGCTCTTCCACACCCTGGTGTGTGATTTGGGGTGGATTACTTAACATTTTGGTTTCCTCATCTTCAAAGTGGTGAAATGGAAGAATTTATCTCTTGGAAATATAAGAATAAACGAACAAACCCACATGAAGAACTAAAATGTTCGTTATTGCTATCATTGATGTTATTTGTTATAATCATCAAAACCTTTAAAAAGGTAAATTATCTCTGGAAATTAAAGCCCTCTAGCCTGAGCTAGACCGTTTTAACTTTTTTCTCATGGATAAGTTACAAAGGCTCGGGTCTATGCATGTGACTACGGTGATAAAAATGTTCCATACAAATGAGCTCAAAATACAGTTCTATTTCAAGCATATACTTCATTGGCTTGATCCTTCTCCCTGTGAACTAGCCATGGGATTTGACTCATCTCTGCAGCCCCAATAAGGAAGTAAGAATGTATCTAGGATACAACCAAGTGACACAGTGGCTTTGTTGCACATGGTACTGAAATTTGAGGTGGAATATCCTTAGGGCATAATTACCTAAATGAAGTTATCATGAGAAACATGATAGCTGAAAGCAATATATATTTATTTCTCAGTCTCAGAAAAAAAAAGATGTAAGTATTGGACTCTACTGATTCTCTAATTTGTGTTCCTTCTTCTTCTTTGTATTTTAACCCACACACTGAACAACATTCATATGCTAAAACATGGTGAATAGCATTATTAACAGTGAATTTACTCCCTACTATTCTGCAGGAAAAGCATCTGATATAGAGGGCTTACACATCACTCCAAGATGACAGGAAATTTACTTGTTTACAAATGCAACACACAAAATGAGGCTCTCACTTTATAAGAGATTGCTTTCCTCTGTCTCTACTAATATCATATGGTTTAACTACTGTACATATGGTGTAATACTGTACGCAAGAGACAAAAATACGCCACAAATGTAAGCTGTAACTTAAGGCATACCTTCAGGGCTTGTTGGAGTATCTGGGCATCATTAATCCCAGTAATTTCTCTCAGCTGATTCAAAAATGTCTGCTGGTGCTAGAGGGCAGAAAAGAAATCAGAATTACTATAGTAGGAACAATGAAAATATTTCTTAAAGAAAAAAAAAGAAAGAGGAGAGAAGAGGTAAACCTTGGAAGATACAAAATAAAAATGCCACTCTTTTAAACAAGGAAAGACGCTGTGCATTAGGAGCCCTGCCGCTGCTCTCACATTTCTCCACGGCCTTTTTCTTTAAGACAGGGCATTATTCGGTAGCCTTGGCTGACCTGGAACTCATGAAGACCAGGCTGACCTTGAACTCACAGATGTCCACCTGGGATTAAAGGTGAGTGCCACCATGCCTGTACTCTTGTTTTTCATCCTCAGCGTCTACCCTGTTTCCCAAGTAGCTTCACTGAGCTAACACTTTTCATCCTATTTTCACCTTCCCAAATGATGCTCCAGTGAGAATCTGAACCTGTTTGTAGCTGGGCACACCTCCTGGGATGGTTAGGAGACGCGTATGTCTCAGGCTGCGTAGTAAACCAATAAGTACATCTCAGGGTCCAAGGATCCAGTCAATGATGAGAAGGCCACCTGATTCTCCCATCTAACTACCATAAAACAGCCTCAGTGGAACTGGTGTGGCCCTTTCCATCACTCCCCTCCACAGTCTGTGAGTCTAGGGAATTTCATAACCTAAAGAGCACAACAAGGCTCTACTACCAACACTTACAAAGACCTTCTATCAACAATCCCCACTACATGCCCTTCGATTTTATTTCTTAAAACCTGATTCTCTCAAACTGTGAAACAGCACTATGAACTAAAGTACAGAAAAAAATAAGATAGAAAACAAGCCCCATTGCTAGAATAATGTAGGCCTCTTGAATTATTACTTCAAAATGGTTTATCCTTTACTCCATACCCGTTCTGGTGGGGATTTGTGAGTATTCTTAACCTACTGGGCAAAAGTATTCTAAGAAAAGGAGTATTTGCAAAGTTACAATCTATAAATAATGGCAAAGAGTAACTCAGCATTGAGAAACTAGCTAGCCTCTTCATTAACCAGGAAATCCAAGTTAATATTACTGGTGACAGGACAAAATGGCAGTATGCACCTGCTGACACACTGCAGCCTGTGACAGTTTGACACAAAATCTGAATCTAATCTTGAAGACTGACCAGACAATCTCACACAAGGAATCCGGAGCAAATGAGTTGTTCTAGACCACCAAAGACACAGAGTGAGTCTCTGCCAGAAGGATTGGCACAAAATGCAACAAGAGGCTAGCCAAGACTACTGCATGCCCTGCAGGGAGTCAATAGAAGTCACTGGAGAAGCAACCAGAGCTGCTCAGTGGATGACAATGTTTTAGTGTCACATTCTTGAATTGGATTATAGTAGGGGAACATCTTTTTCCTTAGAAAATACTCTTGGAATGTTTAAGTGATAGTGTGGTCAGAGTGTGAAATACCCACAAGTGATTCTTACATGCTTCAATTAAAAAAAAGCCATGGAGGTTCTTTGCATTAATATCTCCAAATCCAATATCTCATAAAAGTTCTAGAAAACCTAGCCAAGGACAAACGGACCTGCCTTCCTTAAAAATTTCTTTAAGACTTCTGCTTAAGGTCTGTGCAGATTAAAGTATCAAGCCACTCACCTCTCCAGAGGAGTTCAGAAAAAAATTTTTCTGGTAGGCAAAATACACTATAACAGTAAAATCAGAGATGGATCAATTCTTTCAAAGAAGAGAGAAAAGGCGACAAAGGAAAGAAGCATTACAGATGCTGTTAGGCAACAAAGGGAAGAAGCATTACAGATGCTGTTAGGCAACAAAGGGAAGAAGCATTACAGATGCTGTTAGGCAATGGTGGATCATCAGTGCCATCTCACAACTTCATTTCCATAAAAATCTTACTGAGGAACCAAGATGGAAGCGCCTATTAATACAATAAATGTTAAGATACAAACGAGAAGTATGTAAAGGGCCAGGAAGTACCCAGCAGCTTAGTGAAGGCATCAACCTGACAACCTACAGGTTGCAATAAGAAAATCATATTTCTCTTTAAACCTGTATTGATTTGTATTTTGAAAAACTGCAGTAAAATTGACAGCAGAATCAATACCCAAGATTAGAAATTAAGTATATATTTAAAAACACATATGGGATTTTTTTTCTATAATGTAAAGCTTAGTTTAATCACTATAACATGCTAATAAAATGCTGCAGGCCTATTTGCAATGTACAGTGCCTACAACCTCAACATTTTCTTTACATTATTTTTCTCAATGGCAGACTATTTAATAATGCATCTCAGAAAAATTATTGAATATCCCAAGAAATGTAGTTATTGTGTAGAAATGTTCATGGCTATTCTTCACAACCCTGGAGTAAGGAAAAGAATCTAAATGTCCTTGAAGCAAGAAAGCAGTTGTCACACATTAATGTTAACAAGATGACCAAACATGCATGCAACAGTATAGAGACCGACATCCCATCAGAGACTGGTTCCAGGGACAATGCGCCTCACATGACCTTATGCAAACAAACCTAGACTCAGTATGAACAAGGAAAATGCCCTTTTATTTCAATAACAAATCCATGGCTATCAAATATGATGCTAGAAAGGAAGCATACCAAATAATACATAAATACATTGATGGTACTTCTTACTTCCTTCCTCTAAATACATATTTCCCTGTGCCACTCATCAATGGCACAATTGAGGGCAACACACAAACAGAAATGGGATGTATTTGGAGGGTTGAGAGTGCCTTACGGTTCCACAGATACCCTTACTAGAAGATTCGGGCTACACAATTAAACCCACCTGCCACCTCCCCTCCACCCCCCACCCCCCACTAAATGGGGCAGATTTAGGAAAGAGCCACTCAGCCTGCCTGTAAATCAGTGATCATGATAGCAAAGGCTTGGGATACAACCGAATACTAAGGTGATTATGATACTAGTTGGCCAACACAGAGTTCACTAAGAACTGCAGAGAAATCATGCAGAGCCTTTGGACTTTTGCTATATATCATAAATGTTCAGTGCTTTCCTTTTTTATAAGCAGTCAGTCTGATACGTTACCAAAAGAGTCTTGTTCTACCGTGATTCATATTTCCACAAATTTTGACTGGGAGTGAACAAAAGAGGAGATAAAGGGGTAGGACACTGGGAAAGGGGAAGGAGGTGAGAGAAAAGCTACAGACACATTTCTTAGCTAAACTGACAAGAAATAGAAAAGAGGTATTAGGGGTAGGGGGGTGAGGCAATAGAGAAAACTGCAGAAGTCACCTGGCTGCAAAGCTGCCTCTTTGTCATCAGCCCACAAGCTGTGCTCTCATCTCCTGTAGCTGGGTCCATGTTGCTGGTATTTCTGATGTGATTATGATCCTGGTTTGTCTGGTAAGGCTTGGACCTTCGTGTGACAGTTAATCTTTTCTGTCAGCCTGACTGGCTTTAGAATCACCATGGAAACTAAATCTGGGATGCCTGCGAAAGATTTTCCAGATGAACTTAATTGAATTTGAAAGACTCACCCTAAATGAGCAGTGGGCACCATTCCATGGGCTAGGGTCTCCTAGACTGAATTTTAAAAAAAGAGAGGAAGCTGGGCATAATGTCTTCTGTGCTTTCTGACTGTGGACAGAATGTCACTTAACTCCTGCTCCTGTCACCAGACCTCCTCTGCCATGATGAACTCAACTTCTGAATGCTGTGAGCCAAAAGAAACCCAACAAGCCAGGTAACTAAGACACTTCACACTTACCAAATTCGTGGTTTGATCTATTCTTACCCTCGCTACAAACATAGGGCATAGGGACTTCCACTTCTCTAGCAAGTTCAGACACAAGGTGGACTCGCTCCAATCCCCTATTTCTGGAGCCCATTATTGAGTCCCAATGGCCTCCTCTGTATGGATTTCTCAGGTGCTATAGAGCAGAACATGGCAGCTTCTATTTGTTCTCACTGCTGGGCCAAAGAGCAAAACAGAATTCAATAGATTTGGTGGTTTGTGGGTGTCACAATAATCAATAAGCAAAGATGCCAAAATGCACACAGACCTTCCAGCTCTCTTTTTATTTCCACTGCACAATGACATTCTTCTTCTCTACAAATGCAGAATATAGCACTTCAAGGATATGGAAGTAAGGTCAGTTTCAGTACAAATCCTTTACTTCATCAGTATGCTATAGAATGCCAGGCTTTGTTCTTAATGTTTCAGAAAAAAAAATGGAGATACCACTGGACCCTAACTCTATGGAATACATGAGCCAGAGGAAAAAAGTACTAGACCAAAGTTAAATATTACTAAATATTGATTGGTACGTGCTTGTAGAACTCGTAGTTCTTTTTTTTTTTTTTTTTTTTTTTAAATATTTATTTATTACATGTAAGTACACTGTAGCTGTCTTCAGACGTACCAGATAAGGGCGTCAGATCTCATTATGGGTGGTTGTGAGCCACCATGTGGTTGCTGGGATTTGAACTCATGACCTTCCGAAGAGCAATCGGTGCTCTTCCCCACTGAGCCATCTCACCAGCCCAGAACTCGTAGTTCTGTGTTGAGCTTTACTTGGTTACATCTCCACTGTAAATATCCACTTACTGCTCTGGTCTACAGAAAGTAGATCAGAATGGAGAATGGCAGGAGCCGCCCTTAGGGTTATCAGCCTCAAGAACCATCAGCCAAGAAGCCGCACAGCAGCCCCACTTTTCGGGACATTTTATGATTACTCTGAGATCACTACATCAGCTGCAGTGTGACCAATCCGGCCATTGCTGCAGACCTGCTCCAGTTATGAGCACCCCAGTCTGCACTAGCCTTGGAAAGCAGCACTCTCCGAAAACTTAGCCTTCTGTTAACTCAGGCATTGACCCCAAAGCCATTTTCATTCCAACCAGAAAGGAATCCAAAGCAGACAGCTTGATCAACATAGACGTCAACTTTCACTTGCACGAAGCACAGCATCCTGAGTGGTGTAAACACCTGGCTACAGGGAGCCGGCAGATAATAACTAGGCTTCCTGGCTCACTTTGTGAGTGAGTCCATTTCTAGTGCAAACAAGCAAGTGTGGCTTGAGAGCACTTAACAGGGCTTCCTTTCAGGCTGGAATCCTCCTCGAAGTTTTTCTCTTTGAACTGCTAACACAAGGTGGCAGCAGCACCAGAAGGTCTGCTGCAGAGTTCCAGAGAGCAGCCAGGGACAGAAACTAAGTGAGCAGAAGAGGCCAAGACAAACCGCAGTGCAGGCTCTGCTCACTGGCCAGATTCCAAGGACATGGAAGCCTTGGGAGCCAAGAATCCCAACACCCGAAGCCCGAGGGCTGTAACACTACCTACAGTCAAGATCCAAAGGTCCCAAGATGATAGGTCTCACTGCTGTAACATTAGCCTCTTCAGGACCTTAGGTCCCACCATGCACAGCCCACCCAAGAGTTCTCACACTAGCAGGCACTGCCTTCGGGTGTCTGCTCTTTCCACTCACTGCAGCTGAAAAAGAAAGATTACAGCAGCTGTCAACTGTTGGAGCCACTCGTGCTTAAACCAGAACTGCAAGCCTCCAACCTACAGATTTAAAATTAAAAAAAAAAAAAATCTCTGGCTTTAAAGCCTAGTTCAATAAGCCCTAGCTCTCAGTGTTTATAGTCTAGCAGCATAGACTATATCGGTCTTGGATACTCAAGGGCTAGGGATAATTAACACTAGAAAAGTCCCTCTACACTGCTCACATCTAGACAGGCAAAGCAGGGCAGCCCCAGTCAGCTCCCTGGTAACTCAAAGACACCTTATTTAACATCAGTATAAATGCTGAGAATTCAAAAGGGGGAATGGCTAGCGGCATAGGGGCCACCCTATGCCACTAAATTGTTCACTGTTCATACAAAATACTGGTTTCTAAATGCCTCCAGTTCATAATCTTAGTGTGTGCTCTGTTCCCCAAGAGGTTATTCTCATGGAAGCTCCCAGGAGTATCTTCAAGAGACCAGCACATGCCTAGAAAGGTACAAAAACAGGTCTTTGAAATTCGATAGCTATTATCTTTTCCAGATTTTCTCAATTCAGTCATTAGCAATGATGTGAAAAATGAAGACTGTGCTTAAACTCCAGTTATGCTTACATGAAATACTCAATGATTATAAAACAAAAAGCAATACAGACTACAAGGCAAGAAAAGAATTGCAATAACAGTTGAGTGACTCTTTAGTACAAAGAAAAGGAACTCAAAGGTCACTGTCCCCTCAAAGTTGGCAGTGGCCAGCAAATTTTAAAATGACCACTAGAAAAAAAAAGCCTTCAGATTTTCTAAGAATAAAGACTCAATCCTCAGATTATGGGCCAGGCACTGAGTGGCAAGCCTCTAGCTTCTACTATAAGGACCCCTCACTCTACTACATTAGGGAGCATGGGTATATCTCCTCTTCAAATGCATTCTGCATAGACTGATAACTACAAACTTCCATAATGTGATTCGATGGTAACTAAGAATTCACTGAAAGAATGTCAAATGTATAACATGACCTCTGTGAGGGCAAGGGAGATTTTCCCAGAACCCTCCAATGAAAACTTAAAGCTGTCAATGGTGTCTTAAAGAAAGGCATGGAATGGAAATGCTTCTGAGAGACTGAACTAGGTACCACATGGCAAAAGACTTCCCAGGCGTGTGTTCAGATTTCACACTTCAGTCTTCTCTGCTTAAGGAAGTAAGGGTCTGAAGATGGTTAGGCATAGAGGCACGGGTCTGTGGTCCTAGCACTAGGGAAGCCTAATGTAGGGCTAGCAGGGGCTACATAAGGATTAGGGAGACACTGTCTCAAAGAAAGACGAAAGAAGGAATGCTTCCTTCTCCCAGCAGCAGCCCATGGCTGAAGTGGAGCACAAAAAATGAGCCACTCACAAATTTCCCTACCTCAGCACGGGACTGGACCAGCTGCTGGACATGGCCTATGAGCAACTGCTGCAGTTGCACAGCCTCAGCCAGAGGCAGCACCTGAAAGGTGCCATTCCATGGAAGCAGCATTCACTTATGAGCCTGAGAAAGGCCAAGGAGAAGCTATCCATCCATTGAAACCCCTAGGTGGGCAAGAGTGAAGGATATAGGCAGCCTGCCAGAAATGGTAGGGGACACGGTGGGCATGTACAATAGTAAGGCCTACAACAGGTGAAAAATAAGCCAGAGATGACAGGTCACTCCCTGGGCAAGCTGTCTTGCACCATGGTCAGCCATGCAACACCAATCTGCTATGGCTGCCACCCACTCCTCCTGCTCACCCCCTCAATTATCCCTGGCCACTAAAGACTCATGTTTAGTCCTTGGAGGAGGAGGGAGGAGGAGGAGAAGGAGGAGGAAGAG
>NW_022196894.1:74210987-74216523 GCF_008632895.1 Mastomys coucha | reverse complement strand
GAGGAGGAGGAGGAGGAGGAGGAAGAGGAGGAGGAGGAGGAGGAGGAGGAGGAAGAGGAGGAGGAGGTAAGAGAAAGAAAAAACTCTAAAAGCTAAGAGCAGCTTGGACTCAGGTGAATTTGCAGAAATCCAAAGCAAGGCTAAGTCAGAGGGGACTGGACTCTTATCAGAACATAGCCATTGGCATGCCACTTTCTGAATGCCAAACCTTCCTGTCTTAAGTCCAAACTTTCCTCTCACTGGACACATAGGAAACACAAAGGAGAAGAAAAATCTTCCTTTCCTAAGGAGCTTTAATAATGTGTCATTCTAACTTTATTTCCTTTGCCGAGGAGTCCATTCAAATGGACTGTTTGATGACTTCTCCAAGGAGCTTGTGTAGAAGTCCTTTCCACAGCTTTCAGCACTCTTTAAACTGTTCACAGCTCATAAAGATGGAATTCTGAGGCCTCTGCCTCTATCTCCAACATTACCCTAGACTTTCTGTTTTCCCTTCCCTCTGTCAACTGGGAATCTATAAAACTCAATTCTCCTTTCTAGTGCAAAGATTTTTGTACATTTGTCATCTATGAAAGTTACAATTTTTTTTCTTCAGATTTACATGAATTCTAATATAGAAAACTTAGTCAACAGACAATGAGTTCAAGTAAGAGAAAGATTATTTTGATCATCACTGTATGCCTGGTGCCTCATACAGTGCTTAGCACACAGAGGCTCAGTGTTAATTAATGTTAACATAGCAGGGCTAATATTAACAAACATTGATACTGAATTTATTTTCTTTAATTTATAATATTTATTTAAATTAAATAATAATATTGACTAAGATTAATATAGCAGGTTTGCAAAGATGAATTCACATCTGAGGAAAGAGGTTAGAGTTAGGGTTAGGGTTAGGGTTAGGGATAGGGTTAGGGTTAGGGGTTATGGTTAGGGGTTAGGGGTTAGGGGTTGGGGTAGGGGTAGGGTTAGGGGTTAGGGTTAGTGTTAGGGGTTAGGGGTTAGGGGTAGGTTTAGGGCTTAGGGTTAAGGTTAGGGTTAGGAAATACTAAGCAAATTTTCCAACTCATAGAATCTAGAATACTGAAACTTGGAAATACTGCTTTCTCCATCTTGTTCTGCTCTCTCAAGAATGCACATGTTTCACTTCATGAGTTATCAATTTATACTAGCAAACATACTTCACATGGTAAGAGGTTAACCTGGGGCGAATAAAACCTTTTAAAGCACTCATTTATTCAAAAACAACTCATACATTACCCCATTCAAAAGCAGAGATCTCTGAGGTTAAAAAAAAAAAAAAGGAAATACAGGCTCAGTGTGACATCCTCAACTTATTTGGTTTCTCCTGATGCAAAAGCCCTCCAGTAATATAAGTTTATCAGTTGCTTTAAGAGCTAAAAATCAGTTTTTCATTAATATGGCCATTTTCATGGTACTTTTTTTGTTTATTTGTTTGTTTTGTTATGTTTTGTTTTGTTTTGTTTTTTCCAAAGTCTTGCAAACCAATTTAGGCTTGGGTAATTTATGACCCTAACTAGTTTTGTCTGGGATTCTCCTGGCCTACTTTATTCGCTCTAAGAAATAAGCCCCACTGTGATCCTTAGGGTGCCTCAGGCAATGATGTATTTCCTGCAAGCAGCAGGTGAAGCTTTTCTGTGTTTGGGGGTGTGCAGTACTTCAGCCATGCCTCCATGCAGAAATCTAACAGTATGTTGGGAAGCAATTGTGGGACTCAGAAAAAAAACAAAAACCAAGAAAATAGATGAGCTGACCTATAGGAAATTACCAAACAACAAGTACGGAAGACAGCTAGTCCTAGATAAATGTAAGTTTCCATCCTTCTCACCCAAGAACTCTTATCCGCACCTGTCACCCAGTTCTTCAGTCCTATCTGCGGTACCCCAAAGCATTTCATGAATTCTCCACCCCTACTAAACCACAGATAAAATAATCATAAGTCTGAACTGTCAGTACAAGTCTCCCAATGAATGTTATTACACAGTACTAGAACCAAAACTCCTACCAAAATTAAGTACATTTTGAGGCCAAATAAGAACCCCACCGGAACAAACATGGTTTCTATGGAAATATCATACATATTCGGTTCCAAAAACCACACTGGTAAAGTCTTTTAGTATACACTCTGATTTTAAATTAGAGTACTTACAGTCTAAAAATCACATAGGTAAACAAAATCTGGAGAATTAAGTCATATATTTTGGGTGGTCACATACCCACCCAAAAAGACTGATGCAGGGACCTGGACCTAGGGCTGGAGAGGAGTCAGGAGAATTCCTAGAGTGGCTTGCCAGTCAGCCAAGAGCAATCAGTGAACTCCAGGTTCACGTAAGAGACCTGTCTCAGAAAATGAAGTAGAAACAGAGGAAGATAGTTCAATAATAATCCTCTAGCCCTTAAATACACGGACACACAAAATGAAGAATTTGTTAACTAAAACCCTTGTCCTCGTTTTATTTCTTCTTGCTATGAGAAACTATCCTGTCAAAAGCAACTTAAGGAGAAAGGTGCTTATTTTAACTCACAATCCCAGGTTACGTTGTATCATAGTGGGCAGGTCAAAACAGTAGGCATTTGAAGCAGATAGGTGGCCACATGCACAGTCAGAAGGAAGGAGAGAGAAGTAGATACATATATCTATATATGCCTCACTTTCTCCTCTCATACACAGTCCAAGGCCCAAACCCAAAGACTGGTGTGACTCGTAATGTGTGGGTCTTTCTCGTCCCAAAGGAATAAAGATTATCCCCACCACACACACAACCACAAAGACATGCCAACAGGTCTACCCTCAGTGAGACTGTTTCCAGTGATTATAGATTAGTTCAAGTGGAAATCAAAACTAACCAACACAATTTTCAAAACAGAACTTTCAAACTAAAGTCTCACAATTCCTCACAGTTTAATGTCACAAAACAATTCCTTAAAGCAAATCCAAGTTTTTGTCCTATTAATTATATAATGGCTAACTACGTATAGGAATAATGTCACTGTGCATTGTATAAAGATTATCCTTGTATTATCCAAATGCTGATTTTTATGAACCCCCCACCCTAAAAATCTGGTTACAATCCTATTCTGTGAATCTCTTGTCTCAATGTTGTGTAAACATTGCTCCCAATCATTCTCTGATTTGTCCATAAAGAAGCTGGTCAGTCAGTCAATGACTGAGCAGAGGAGAGAATAGGGCTGGACTTCCTTCCAGCCAGAGGAGGAGAAGGGAGAGAAAGGAAGTGGGGATTCCCCAGGAAAAGGTCCAGTAGACGCCATGAGAATTCACCCAGAGCAGAGAGAGCCAGATCAGTACTAAAATGCAAGTATCTCAAGGATTTTGGCTGGGAGGTGGTACCCAGATTAGTTTGGAGAAATAAAATAGATTAATACTGCTCAGTTGTTGTGCCTTAAACCTATTAAATAAATCTAACAGTCATTTCAAATATTTGGGAGCTAGCTAGGTTCAGAGAAAAGCTGCAACACATAAATTTGTACTAACATTTTGTGTCGTACAGAAGAGGATCCTGGATCTCTTGGGGCTGAAGTTATAAGCTGCTGTTGAGGTGCTGTGAAATGAAGCCGGCAGGTCCTCTTAACCAGCGAGTCTTCTGGGCAGCACCTCTTCTTGGTGCTTGAGACAGGTCTCACTGCATTGGCCATGCTGATCTTCAAATGAATGTTGTAGCCCAGGCAGGTGCCTGCTCCCAGCCTCACCTCCGGTATTATGGCTCCATCCCATGAGCTCTAGCCCCTCCTTTACTAACTGTAATCAAACATCTGTTCTTGGTGAGTTATTTGAAACCTTCCTTATTATATATAAATGGTTATGTTCTCTTTTTATCTTGGTTGGTCCTTAACTAGAAAATGTTCCTGACTTTTTTTTTTTAACTATATCAATACATTGTCATACTTTTAAAGAAAATAAACCTCAAAAGAATTAAGATGGGAAGATTTAAGCTTGGGAGAATGAATGCCTAAGGGGGAAAGTTCTAAGAACATGAAATTTAGCCATGTAGGTTAAATACTTCCTACAGTATTACTAGGCATTTAATTAAAACTGAGTTTTATAAAGGAACAGATGATGTAATCATTAGCCACTAATGACTGAACTCAGCCTGCATCAGCGGGTCCCTTCCCTGGAGATGGCATTGACATATCAAATCCCAACCCTCTGGTGATACTGGTTAGTTTTTCCTTCAGGCAGTTCCCATCCTGAAGAGACCCAGACTCTCTATCAAGCACCATGAGTCAACTTCCTAAGGTCAATTTCAAGAGTTTTTAGGACTCTATGCCAGAAACCAAGAGAAAAGATGGAATATTTGTTTGTTATTCTGCCACAGTTCTACTCCACCTATTTGTAGCAAACAGATAATATCAGAGTACTTCAGGTTTCTTTGTTCGTGCTCTTTTAAAATTAAAATCTTCTCTTTAATAACTGAACTTTCTCTATGTATGTAACACATCACTTCACCCCTGTGTGCTGTCCCCCTCCAGCCTCCCTTAGCATATGGGTTCTCATTTAGACTCGCACCACCACACACTAAAAGTTTCTCAGTCTGCATAAAAGAGATGAGAAAGAAATGAAGACAGTCATGACACTGACTGGTGACTGTATACTTATGCACAAAGCAGGCAACCAACAGAAATCCAGAACTGAGGTGAAGATGTAGCATTAAGTTCATTTTGAATATACAAACTTGGACGCAGTGGGCCTAAACCCAAAATACAAAATGTCTCTAGGATGAAAACTACAAAGTAGGAAGCAGAAAGATGAAATTTTAGGAATATAACAAGCATAAATAAATGCACAGCCATACACACACACACACACACACACACACACACACACACAGAAACACACAATTTACAGGCTCACCAAATTCCTATCCAAGAACTAAGAACCTTTTTTTCTGTTTTCTTCCTAGAACAGTCACCTAGAAACCTTATCCCTGAATTTTCACGATGAAAAGAATAAAAAGACTCAGGATGCTAATGAAAAGGGTCAGTGCTACGGCATGGTAACACATGTCTATAATCCCACCACTTGGGAGGCAGAGGCAGGCAGATCTTTGAGGGTTCCCAGCCAGCCAACCTGGTCTACATAGTGAATGCCAGGACAGCTATCACTATGTTGAGAGAACCTGTCTCAGAATACAAAAGAAAGGTAGAAAGAAAGAGAGAAAGAAAGAAAAAGGAAGAAAGAAAGAAAGAAAGAAAGAAAGAAAGAAAGAAAGAAAGAAAGAAAGAAAGAAAGAAAGAAAGGGAGAAAGGGAGAAAGAGAGAGATGAGGGAAGGAAAGAGTGAAGGAGGGAGTGAGGAGAGAAAGAAGGGGAAGGAAGGGGGAAAGAGAAGGAAAGGGAAGGAAAAGGGGAGGGGAGAGGAGGGAAGGGAGAGGAGGGAAGGGGAGAGGAGAGAAGGGGAAGTGAGGAGAAGGAGAAGGGAAGGGAAGGAGAAGGGAGGGAAGGAGAAGGGAGGGAAGGAGAAGGGAAGGGAAGGAGAAGGGAAGGGAAGGGAAGGGAGG
>NW_022196894.1:74208250-74210922 GCF_008632895.1 Mastomys coucha | reverse complement strand
AAGGAGAAGGGAAGGGAAGGGAGGGAAGGAGAAGGGAAGGGAAGGAGAAGGGAAGGGAAGGGAAGGGAAGGAGAAGGGAAGAGAAGGAGAAGGGAAGGGAAGGAGAAGGGAGGGAAGGAGAAGGGAAGGAAAGGAGAAGGGAACTGAAAGGAAGGGGAGAGGAGGGGATGGAAGGGAAGGATAGGATGCAGGGCCAAGCAGAAGACAGACTCTAGGGAGGAGATACCCTGGGAAAAAAACCTGACTTCTTCCACTCTCTTTCTCTTCTTTTCTGACCACCATCATCTGAGTAGCTGCCTTGCACAGGCACTCCACCATGATGTGCACAAGTCCGAAAGCAATAGGGCCAACCAACCATGAACTACAGGGGCAGGACAAACCTGTCCTTCTTTTCATTTGCTTGGTGTTATTTTGTTATAGTAAAAGAAAACAAGCACACATAAAATCTGGACTACAAGGAACACCTTGAAATTAGAAGAAAATAATAAGAAGAAGATTTTCAAAAGCAAGAATCAGAAAGCTCAACAAGCACTGGGAAAGATAAACAAATAGATCATTAAGCTTCGGTATGTCCAGAAACACAAAAAGATGACCACAGTTTCACCAAAATATTCACAATCTAAGAATTGAAGAAAACATTTTCAACTTTACAAAATATATCTTTCAAAAGAACTGTGGCAAAGATTCTACTTAGTGCAAGACAAAGCATTCCTGGACTATAACGAGGAACAATGCAAGAGTTCCAAGTCAATGTTTTTAGGAGATTCCAGAGAGTACAATAAAACAACAGCAAGAAAGAAAAACATCAAAAGACATGTACACACACACACACACACACACACACACACACACACACAGGGGGACAGGGCGAGAGAGAGAGAGAGAGAGAGGAGACACAGGAAGGTTATAAAGTACAGAATCTATTAAAACTAGTGAGATCATTTAGCAAGGTAATTGGACATAGGTTATGCAAAAATCAATTATAATCTATCTGCCAAAAAACAATTAAAACACAAACCTAAACAACAAAAAAATGCTCTCTAGAATAGTATCAAAAAGTCAACACTAATAAATGATACACCAAGATCTAGAAATGATATGCTATTAAGAAATTAAAATCTAAATTAATGAGGAACTGTAGAATGTTGTTACATTAAACGAGTCTATGCACTCAGAATTGATCTCTAAAATCAACACAGTCCTACTCAAAACTCCTACCTTCATTTTGGCTCAACTGTGCAAAGAACATTAGAATTTCTCATGGAAATGCAAAAACACCAAGAACAGTCAAAACATTCTTTAAACAAAAAAGAATGCAGAAGAACTTTCCTAAACTATTTCAAAATGCATCCTTAAAACACAGTGCTTGTGACATTGTATAGAATAAGAATAGAATGAAAGCTGGTGAAAATAACAAACCTCCTCATGGATGGTCAATTAACCTTAACTCAGATATCAATGGTTACATATCCACATGAAGTGAATCTCGAATTCTGTGTTTATACCATATATTAGTTATATAGATTTTACTAAATTTAAAACATACACGAACCTTCATATATCTCAGAGCACTCATATAAACAATTTCAAATACATTATAGAAAGCATCAAAGCCAAAACTAAACTTGGGAAACAGTAAATGTAGTTAAAAGGACTAATCTAAGGAAAATAAAATCTGATAGAGGGCTAATACTCAATATATACAAAGAACTCAAGAAGGTAGACTCCAGAGAAACAAATAACCCTATTAAGAAATGGGGTACAGAGCTAAACAAAGAATTCTCAACTGACGAACACCGAATGGCTGAGAAGCACCTAAAGAAATGTTCAACATCCTTAGTCATCAGGGAAATGCAAATCAAAAGAACTCTGAAATTCCACCTCACACCAGTCAGAATTGCTAGGATAAAAAAATCAGGTGACAGCAGATGCTGGAGAGAACTGTGGAGAAACAGGAACACTCCTTCATTGCTGGTGGGATTACAAACTGGTACAACCACTCTGGAAATCAGTTTGGCGGTTCCTCCAGAAATTGGACATAGTTCTACCAGAGGACCCAGCTATATCACTTCTGGACATATACCCAGAAGATGCTCCACTATGTTCATAGCAGCCTTATTTATAATAGCCAGAAACTGGAAACAACCCAGATGCCGCTCAACAGAGGAATGGAGACAGAAAATGTGGTACATCTACACAATGGAGTACTACTCAGCTATTAAAAACAATGAATTTATGAAATTCTTGGGAAATGGATGGACCTAGAGAATATCATCCTGAGTGAGGTAACCCAATCACAAAAGAACTCACATGGTATGCATTCTCTGATAAGTGTATATTAGCCTAGAAGATTGGAATACACAAAGTATGAACTACAAACCATAAGAAACTCAAGAAGGAAAACCAAAGTGTACATACTTTGTTCCTTCTTTAAAGGGGGAACAAAATACCCATGGAAGGAGTTTTAGAGACTAACTATGGAGCAGAGACTAAAGGAAGGACAATCCAGAGACTGTTCCATCTGGGAATCCTTCCCATACTCAATCATTAACTCCAGACACTTGTGGATGCCAGCAAGTGCTGGATGACAGGAGCCTGCTATATCTGTCTCCGGAGAGGCTCTGACAGTATCCGACTAATACAGAAGTAGAGGCTCACAGCCATCCATTGGA
>NW_022196894.1:74202357-74207817 GCF_008632895.1 Mastomys coucha | reverse complement strand
TATTTTTTTTTTCTTTTTTGGAGGGGAACCTGAAAAGGAGATATTGTAAATAAAGAAAATATCCAATAAAAAAATAAATAAATAAAGTAATGTTAAATAAAAAAAAGAGAAAGAAATAGATGAATAGGCAAATAGGAAGTTCCTAGGAAGTAGGGAGGAAGAGAGAGAAAGAAGAAGTGGAAGACCCCCTTGTCTCTAGATATTAAGCTTACAGACCTCTACCTGCTTCCCCAGTCAAGGAAGGAGTACAAGACATGCTACCTACAAAGCCAACCACCTGGAATGCTCTGTTAACACCAATGGGGACAGCGATTGCACAATCACTCCCTCCAGATCTGCAGATTATGAGATTTGCACAAGTCCCGCACCAAGGAAGCCCAACATAAGCTAATGGTAAGATCAAACTAGGTACCCTGGAGCTACATCACATAGGACAGGACCATGTGACCAGAGAGAGCTTCCTGGTGGGTATTCCCAGAGAGTCCTATCCCAGTCTCACAACACAGATAGTCCAAAGCTGAGGTTGGCCAACAGGTGGCCTGTGTTCACTTGCCCAGCAACAGCTCTCCAGGAGCTCAGGTTCACAGCAGGCCTCCCTCTAATGCCAGCCACCCAAGGCACAGACAGAGTCCTTCTAGTTCTGCAGTGCTATTGTTATCTTGTAGCTGATGCTCCATGAGGTGGGAAACCGGACATTAGGTCATTTCTGTTTGGTGCATGATGTCTGCTGACTCTAGGCAAACTATGCTGAGCTGCAGCTTCCTTCCAAAGTCACAATCATTAAAGCTGTTTCTAGTTTACTTTTCATCCTCTTTCTCAGAACTCACTGTCCCACTTTCTTTTTTTATTAATTATTTTATTTATTTACATTTCAAATGTTGTTCCCCTTCCCAGTCCCTGGGAGTCCTCACCCACCCTGAACCCCCAGCCCCTCATCCTCATCCTCCCTGTCCCCTGTTCAAGGCTTCAGGGAAAGACTTGAGGGAATTTTAGCTGAAATCACCAGAGCCAACTCGCAGGCTAGACTAGGATACAGAAAGCTCAGAGCCCCAGCTCAAGCTGGTTTTTACAGCACTACCTTAAGGATCTAAGGCATTTGATACTGTGTGTACACTGTCATGAAATTAAGCACTATGTTTTACATACACCAATGTCCAATAGCTGTCCCCATTGGTGTTAACAGAGCATCAAGTCTTTACTGGTCCATCTCTACATATTCCTCTACACAATATCTTTCCTGCTTTGGTAGAAACTTAGTTCTCAATTCTGCAGACAACTCCTCCCTGATGCCTTATGCTCTTCATGTTTTCAATTCTTTTTCCATTGAAAAGCTACAATAAAATACCAACAGATGCAGTGGGGGGTTTACAGTTCAAGTCAATCATCTTCTTCCTTAGCCTCAGATGGAGCAAAAACTGCCAGTTTTGCCGAATATATCTCTTTCTAAAATCATCTCATACCTAGCATTTTCCTCCACGTTGTTTCCAAACTTCTTCACCAACTAAAATAGATAATGTGGTTTTTTGTTTGTTTTTGACAATGGTAGTTAAAAGAGGATCTCATTATGTAACCTAGACTGGTCCTGAGACTGCACACATGTGGGCAATACATCCACAATGAAAATGTTTTATATACTGGTAATAAAATATACATTGTGAAGATTTCTAGAGTGTATGTACAATCAATTATTAAAGAGATAAATTGAATGTTTGACTTGAGGCATGACAAAGAAAATGGTTCCTAGTTTTCAGCAATGACCCTTTTTTAATCAAATAAGTCTTTTAAGAAATAAAATGGATTTCAAGACTTCATTTTACAAACACATTCATACTAAGATTTAGCTTTAACAACATTTTTAACATTTTCAACATTTTAATTGGGAAAAATAGCTGTTGCTACTACCTAACTGTGTCAATGGAAAACTGGGGGCTATATTAAAAGCAATATTTAAAATTATTCAAAACATAATCCCCAGAAGAAGACTCCAAAAACTGTTAGTTATAAGGAAATACAAACTAATGTGAGTTTCCACTAAAAGTGGCTAAAGCATAAAAGAGTAGCAAGAGCAAGTCTTGAGGAAATTACAGACTAACTGGACTTCTGAAAGTATGGCAGTCTGGATAACAATTTCAGAGTTTATTTTAGCAATTCTATTCCTATGTGTTTGTCCAAGACAAATACAGATATGCCTGCCTACTCAAAGGCTTACTGACAATATTTGATTTCATACATATGTGTGTGTATATATACACACACACACATATATATATTACAAGAAATTCCTAATGAAAACCTAGGAAGTACCAGAAATATACCAATGTCTTCATGTCACCACAGCCATAGAAATATTCAGAAGCAAACTAAAATATGGAAGATGTTTGAAGCTCAAAAACATTTTAATAGCAAAAACAAAACAAACAAACAAAAAAACATTTTAAAAAAGTCTATGGTTCCAGGTGAAAACCAAGATTTGCCCAAACTAACCAAACCTAACTCATAGCTTACCATGCTCAAAACACTTAAATCTGTTCTTCAACCAGAAAAAAAAAAAGGCCCTAGTCTAAATGTTATTCTACAATACACTGCTGAATATCTCACATAACTTAATATCTGTATCCAAAAGTCGTCAGCAGAAAGCACTAGGTAAAGTCCAGCTCATTTCCATTTGAGTGACAGACATATCCCCACACCAGAATCCTAGCCTGGGAAAAGAATTCAAGCTCCAGTTTCTGCTGAATGCATATCTCATCTGCACTGAGCCCTAAGGACTGTTGGAACTGATCAAACAAGCCATGGGCCAGCAGGGTAGCTGAACAGATAAGAGCACTTGCCTTTCAAGCCAGTAGCCCTGAATTTAATTTCCAGAACCCCTTGCAAAGGTGAAAGGAGAGAGCTAACTACAAAGTTGTCCTCTGACCTTCAAATACTTGTTAGGACAGGTGTGCCTGCATTCAAACACACGTATCATGTGCATACATGCTCGTGTAATTAATAAGCCAATGGGCAATGCTGGGTGGGTTCCTTAGTCACTTTCTACCATAGACGTGGAGACTCACTGGACCTGATGCTCACCATTTCTGGTAAGATGGCAGCCTGTGAGCTACAGGGATCCGTCCATCTTTCTCTCCTCCCAGTGCTGGGTTACAAATGGGCACTGCTATGTCTGCTTTTTACACGGGGGCTGGAGACCAAACATAGGTTCTCGTGTTTGGGCAAAGAGCATTTTAGTGACTGACCTAGCTCTCCAACACAGTATTTTTTGGTGAACTGCTTTATGGGTTTTGAATTGTGGTATGATGTGTTTAGAAAATATGAATGGTAACCATTTATAATATCTTTATAAATATCTTTTTATCTTTACCCCTTCTCCTTCTCCCTCTCCCCTCCCCTTCTCAAGACCACTACAGTTTAACTTGCTATGTAGCCAGCTAGCCTTGAAATGAAAACTTTTCTGCCCCAGCTTTTTTAGTGATGGGCATACCTGGATAATTATGGAAAAATTAATAAGATTTTTTTCTGACTACCGTTTTTGTATTTGTACACAGAGCAAACAATGATAGCACTTTTTGAATAACCCGTTGTCGTGACTTTTTTTAATTGAAGAGGATATTTATGCCTCTATAAATCCTCATACTACACTTAAAAAATAATAAATGCCTGCTTAGATCCGTTAAACACTCAGATCTGAAGAAGTTTCTGGTGTCTACAGAGTGTAAAGCTTTCCAAGAAGACTTAGTGACATTCCATGAGTTGCCCAAAGTCGCAGAGCACAATTTTGATCTAATCTACATCCTGTCTCATTTCTTCTACCTCTTAGATCCTGGCTTGGTTCTTGTCAACCCCTCACTGTTTTTCAGTAACCAAATTTCAGTTTTTACTTAAGGATCTAAGTAGGCACTCTACTTGCTTTCCTTCTGAGGACCATTCACATTAAATATTTACTGAGTCCTATTATGGGACAAGACAATTCTAAGTCCTATTGTGTAACAGAACAGGTAACTCACTCACCAGGATACTTTCCTGGTGAAGGGCTCAACTATAAGTCACCTTGATTCCTGGGAGGAAGTTACCAATCCTTCCCTAATGAACTGGGATTTAGAATGTGAATTTATATATCTAGTTTCTTCTAAGATATAAAGATTCTACACCTAGGTAAATAGCAAGCACAAAGGATGAAGAGACAGGTCCAGGAAGAAAATAACCGCAGGTTTACCTGTACTCTATGTACTGCCAAATCTTCCCCTGTAACATCTCAAACTTCCCAAAATCTGCTCTCTCTGCAGTTTTCCAACATTTCTTAACTTCCTGGTTTGAGCAAACTTCAGGAATTAAGCAGAGACTACAGGAAGGGAAGACACAGCCCCTTCATATTCCATTGTTGTAAGTTACTTAGTAGATTTACAAAAAGAAAATAAAGAAAGAAAGAAAAAGAAGAAAGAATGAAAAGAAACACTTGGTTTGTGTACTGTTGCTTTAAAAAGATACTAATCTTAGAGCTCTTTACAGTAAAGGGAAGAAAAATCTTGAAAACAGAAAATCATTCCAACGACTATAATGGTCATTTACTTAAAATGTGTCAACAGATCTGCACATTCTTTAGAGAGGAGGGAAAAAAAAGTGCTAGAATTCTATCTACAGCGCAGCCTGCTCTAGGTAGCCCTCCTTTTCCTGACAGTCTTGAAAGCTTCTAAGTGAAATCAGTTTCACTTTTGTTTCTTTCTTAAGCATACACTTCGCTTCCTACTTCTTAGGCAAAGTACTAGCCCTAGTTTCTAGCATAATTTTAAAACTTCACCTTTGAGTTACATTGCTTCAAAAGAATTTATGACCATACTGTTTGAATCTGTTCTAATACTGGTAACAAAGTAATTATGTATTAAGAAGGGAAAGAAACACATTGAAGAAAATACAGGTGTAGTTCAGTTGGTAGAGTGCTTGTCTAGTTTGTATGAGGCCCTAGGTTCAGTCCAAAACACCATTAAAAGTAAATATTGTGGATGTATAAAATAAATGTTGCCCTAAAAGCATTCACCAATTATCAATGGTCTAACATACTTAACACATGCTCAAAATAGCATCACAACGTTAGTATTTTGAATTAGATAATTTTCTCTTTGGGGAGAGGAGGCTTATTAAACAGGAATATTGGACTAGAAAACAAAGATAACTTTCAGTAATTTGATTCTTGATTCTACAGTTTTATGTACAGAGTTCTGAGCCATCCAGGTAGTTACTTATCTGACTATGCAAAGAATCAGTTTAGTCAAAATAAAGGACAAAAAACCCACAGACATAATAAAGTCCTTGTAATCTTAAAGTTTAAGAGAAGCAACATTTCCCACTTTGAAATAAAGAAGTTTTAAAATGCAAAATGAATATAAAGAAAATGCTACTGGGCAGTGGTGGTGCATGCCTTTAATCCCAGCACTTGGGAGGCAGAGGCAGGCAGATTTCTGAGAT
>NW_022196894.1:74198301-74202236 GCF_008632895.1 Mastomys coucha | reverse complement strand
AAAAAAACAAAAACAAAAAAAACAAAAAACAAAACAAAAAAATAAAACAAAAAAAGAAAGAAAGAAAGAGAGAAAGAAAAGAAAGAAGGAAAGAAAGAAAATGCTACTGAGCCTATTGCTTAGTATTCCTAAAATCACATGACGTCCAATCAAAACTACAGCACATATTCAACATAAAAATCTAAAGATTATAGTGTTCTAAATACAACATACAGGATTAGGAAGCCGACTGTTTTTTTTTCCTTATTGTTATTCAGTCTTGAATTCTTTTGCCACAAATACATTACAGTTTGCCATTATCTTCTCAACACACAAGAAGCATAGACTTAAAATAGGCTCCCAAACCAACTTTAATGAAAGTGTCTAAAATAACAATGCACTATCCCGATTTTCCAAAATTCTCTGACATCTTAGGTTATCTCACAGAACAGTAAATTCTAAAACTACTCTAATAGCAAAAACAAAAAACAAAAACAAAAACAAAAAGCAGGCTGTTTGAAGGTATTGGTCTATTTTAGTACAACAGGCCTCACTTTAAAGACAAGCACAGGTAGTCTGCAAGTACAGTGTGTCAAAAACTACATCAGGGTGTGGCATCCATTACTCACACCGATGAGCCAAACAAGGCTCTGGCTGTTCACTGTAAACCTAATTGCTCCTACAATTAGAATTCAACTAAGCCAACATTTCCCTTGTGTTCAAAATGCTTTTCACACCAGTAAGGGGGGAGGGGGAGACGAGTAATGGCCATCTACTCCTCAGGACATGGAGCAAGCTATGCTGGAGCGTTTAAGATTCTCAAAGTTAAAACCTACAATTAGCAAGATGCTATTCTAAAAGCAGTATGCGATGATTCTCCCCTAACTCTGCGTGTGACTGATTGTAAAGACTGAATGAACAAGAGAGCAAGGTCAAACTTAGGGGACAAAAGATTTGAATAACAGCCATAAAGATCTCCTTACGCACGAGAGACAGTTTCTATATTCAAGAGAGAAAGAAAAATAGAGAAAGTAAAGAAATGAAAGAATAACCAACCAAATCCTCTATGTGTATAGACTCCACCCTGGATCGATGGAATGTACCTGCCATGGAAGACAGGTAATTCGTTTGAGGAGGTCATTTTTTTTTTTTTTTCGCAGATCAGCAGGCCTGGCATAATAAGTCCTCCGAAAGAGAAACTGTCCAAAAGGGGTGACAAGTGGCATTCTTGCAGAAGAAAGGGGACTGGAGAAGGGAACGAAGGAGAAGAAAGTTTAATTACAAAGCCTGGCAGAGTACTGGAGGAATGCGGGGGTCACTCTGGGGACGCGGTGCCGTCGGTTCTGGGAGAGCAATCTGCAGAAGGGAGTGGAAGCAAAGCCTCTCACTAGTACACACCCCGCTCCGCACGCAGCCCCCGCGGAACCGAGCGCGACGCCCCGGGGTGGCCTGGCCGGGCGGGAGGCCACGCGGCCCGTCGAAGAGCGGCGGCCAGCCCGCGCCTCACCTTCTGCGCCGCGCTCTGCTGCAGCACATTCTGCTCCACGGTCATGGCCCCCGCGGCGGCCCCGCCTGTCGCGCTCTACCGGGCCCGGGGCAGCGACGCGGACTGCCCGGGAGGACGGCGCCCCCGCCAGCCGGGCGCGAAGGCGATGGCGGCGGGCGGACGCGGGCCCCGCGGGCAAGCTGCGAGACGCTGCCGGAGAGCGCCACCGCGGCCGCCTCAGGTCTTCTGCGTCCCGCTCCTCAGTGCCGCGGGTCCGCGGCGGCCCGGCCCATGGGCGCGGGCGTCGGAAAGCACGAGCAAACCGGGTCACGTCCGGCGTTCGCGCTCAGCTTCGCCTGACCGCTCCGGGGGAGCACTGCGGGCCGGTGGCGAGCGGACGGAGGGAGCGGCCACCCGGAATGGCGCTGTCCTCCAGCCGCCGAGACTCCGCCTCCAGCCCCTCCCTCGCCGCCGTCACCGCCCCCGCCCCGCCCTCCGGCCCCGCCCCCGCTCTGCCCCGCCCCACCCTTCCTAACCCTATATTGTGACCCGCGGATGGGTATGGGAGGGGCTATGCTGTTGCCCGCCCCCTGGTGGGCCCCGCCCTCCTTCTAAGCTCCGCCCGTCGCGCGGGCTGGACAGCCAGAACCGCCCCTCCTGCAGGTTGCTGTGCACCGGTTTGAGGCTTTTGCTGAACTCTGATGTTCTGATGAGGCTAGAGCCATAGGAGAGTATACCAGATCACTCTCTTGTCCAATGTCTCCAAAACAATCAACGTCCTTCCATACCTGTAATGTCCCAAAACATGGGCGGGCCCAGAACTCCAGCTACTTCCTATGTCACCGACGCCTTTCTAGGAATTTCACAAGCCATGAACCTGCTGGAAGAAAAAAAAGTCTTTTTTCTTCTGCAGAGAGCCGTTAGACGTCCTTCTGGATTGTACTTTACTCAGCTACTCGTTACATGTATTAGGATTGACATTCTGTGTTTATTTCATGCACTGGAATGTGTGCTAGTCACTGCTAGACGGGATTTAAGGTTTATTTACTGAAGAGAATATAAATGAATAGGCATAAGGCTGGAGTGAAAAGAATCACTGCCTAGATGATGCATAATTCTAATATCCCTGTTGCCAAATTAAACAAACGATTAACTGCGTGTGGAACAGTTGATTGTAAACGGAATTGTAGGAAAAGCCTAACAGTAAGAAAGAAATCTGGAAATAAAATGTTTTCAATTGCACCAGCTAAACTAGGGACAGAGTAAGGGTAGGGCCGAGGGGAAGGGTAGATTAATGAGCGCAGGGTTACCAATACAATAATACAATGCACATACAAATTAGGGTGTAATTTAATCCATGGCAAGGAAAACAGGCTTGGTAAAGAATCCAAGAAATACCAGATTTTATATAATCATAGTAACTCCGAAAAAGCCTCGTAATAATTCTTTGTACTTTCTAACCACATTTAATCTTCCCTTTGGATGCCTTCAATCATCTTTTGTGATTTTTTCCCCCTTCCTTCCTTGTATTTGTCATGTTAGTTGGACAAATTATAATTTTTTTTACTTCATTAGTGATCCTAAATCCTTGCTAGAATACAAAGGTTGTGAAATGATTGGATGTGAGGAATCTTAGGGATACTGCAAGAATTCCAGAGCACACATTGTTTATGAGAACTCAGTCAGACCCAGAGAGCATGTGTCTGTTTGAGAATGAACTTCAGAGCTACTTGTCCTCAGTTAGAGACCACAGCTCTGTAATTTCTCATTCACAAAGTAGTGTTGTGATTCTCCATCAGGGAGAAAGTTTTAGATGTCCTTCTCCTTCATTCAAAATTACAAATGTTACCTGAGACTTGAGATACCATCTCAGTAGTAGTAAACATGGGACACACCTCTATATGTTTGATCTTCAGGGCCACTACTTATAAAAAGTTAAAATTGCAGGGCAGTGGTTCCTCATGCCTTTAATCCCAGCACTTGGGAGGCAGAGGAAGGCAGATTTCTGAGTTCGAGGCCAGCTTGGTCTACAGAGTGAGTTCCAGAACAAGCAGGGATATACAGAGAAACTCTGTCTCGAAAAAAACAAAAAAACAAAAAAAAAAATTTACTTTATAAAAAAGTTAAAATTAATGTTAAAGAACGATTACAATTTTAAAAAAAAATCTATTGCCAGATATTAAACTTTACCTTCAAGGATTTGGTAGTACAATGACCCTCAGAGTTCCAGTCTTTAGTCTTAGTTCTAAATCTCTAGTACCTACATATTAGATAAAAGTTTAATAGACCACCTAGACATTTAATTCCCAGCTCATTTCTGAAGGTTTCTTACTCCTTCAATGATTTTTAGCACACTGTCAATTGTCCATGTACATGATTTTGAAACAACTTATTTGTAGGTTAACTTCTATGTGTTCTTTTTAGGTTTTTTTTTTGTTTGTTTTTGTTTTTGTTTTTTTTTTTTTTTTTT
>NW_022196894.1:74165237-74198115 GCF_008632895.1 Mastomys coucha | reverse complement strand
AGAAATCCACCTGCCTCTGCCTCCCAAGTGCTGGGATTAAAGGCGTGTGCCACCACCGCCCAGCTATGTGTTCTTTTTAGAAAGATTACAATTAGAATAATTGGAGAACAGAAATTTGTGAATTAACGTAAATTAGTACAAAAGCCTGTTTTGAGAACTTCTACATCTGTCAGCTTTGCTTCTCACATATCTCCTTTATTAGGCATGATAGTTGGAACTGTAGAGCCACAGAATATTTCGTAAGAACTCCTACCTGCTGCATTACTCTATTTTATTGATATTCTCTGAGAAGATGTGGTAAACATGTGAAATAAGAATATAGTATTTAATCATGGTATAATTTGAGTATTTCTCAGCAAACGGATATTAACTTAAGGTCCACAGCAACACTATGCACATACACACACATACACACACACTCACACACACATGCACACATACATGCACACACACATGCATACACACATACACACACATAAACACACACATACACACACATATACACACATGTAAACACACAAACACATACACACACATACACACACACACATATACACACACATAAACACACAAACACATACACACACACATATACACACACATAAACACACACACACACACATACACACACACACACACATATACACACACATAAACACACAAACACATACACACACACATATACACACACATAAACACACACACACACACACACACACACACATATTTTCTGCCATGGGATGCTGCACCACAAAGGTCCTTGGTTGATGTAAGCTGGGCCCTCCATCCTAGACTACTTACACAATGGGACTACAAATCAGATTTGTTTGGTATATAATTAATGCACCAGTCTTAGGTACTCTACTATGGGAGCATAAGATAAACTAAGTACAGACCCAAAATCCACTTTTTCTATTGAGAAAAGAACACTATTTCTATTATTCGTTATCTTTTGTGTACACACATGTGGACCATGAAATTGCTTTTCTATCTTTACTATGCATTTCTCTTTGTTTAGAAAAGGCTTGAGATCTATTTCTGGATATAGAGCCTACTATGTTGCCAGAGATATTTGTAAGACATTTATAAGAAGAGCTCAGTTCATAGTGTAAATTTGAAGTTTTGAAAATGATAAAGTCTCAAATCTACCTTGTGTACCAGAATTATTTTCTGCCTTTACAAGCACTGATAACCTAGAATAATTTCATCATCACCTAAAGAAAAGAGTAAGCAACCTCAGAAAGAAGAGATTCTGTGATGTCACAGTGATACTGTTAGGCGATAGAATCCTCGCAGATAAGGAACTGTGGAAGAGTCCAGCTAAGACAGGTCCATGTGCTTGTTAAATCAGATGAGCGGCTTACTTATGGATAGCTCTGTGGTCTATATGATAAATCATGCCCCTGTTAATATCTCTAGCTATCTAGTTAATATCTCTAGCCATGTGCTTGTTAAATCAGATGAGCGGCTTACTTATGGATAGCTCTGTGGTCTATATGATAAATCATGCCCCTGTTAATATCTCTAGCTATCAAGAGCCCTTCCCTTGGCACTAGGTTTACTGTTCTAGGTTTTTCTTAACAAATGACCACAGACTGGGATTCTGAAGAGGAATGAATGTCTTTATTGTTCTGGGGGATAGAAATCTAGGAGCAAAGATCAGACTAGGTGTAGGTTTGTCTTGCTGTTTCTCTCCTTAGCTTCCAAATGGTCACTTTCTTTGTCCCTCTGTACACATAAGCCTGCCATATCTGTACCTTTTCCTAAGAATATTGGTGATATTGGATGGTCCCTGAAGAACAGTCACACATTTGAACTTCTTTATAGAATTAGATGCTGAAGTATGAATGTCTAGTATTTCAATGTATAAATCTTCTGGAAATCTACTCCAGTCTAGCACAGCCATGTTAAACACACTTTCCTTATTCCTACACACCATACCCTTGTGCCTTCAAATATTCTTTGTCTGTCTAACCTATAACTTCTTAGATTGCACGGTAAAAGGGTGGTAACTCTACACACACTCTACCACCATTAACATTTCCATTAGAATAGTTTTGCTAGAGACAATCTTATCTGAATTGAAAATTAATATAAAGATAAATCAGTATAACCTAGACTGGTTGCATGGCTCAGTGGATATAGATACCTGTCTACAAGCCAGTTGACCTAAGTTCGAGGCCCAGGATCCCCAGGTTATGGTAGAAAGAGAGAACCAAGTACATAACAAGCTGTTTTTTGGCTCCATCACTACGTACCTGCACAGAGAAATAAATATACAACAACTCCGACTTCATACAACAATAAAAACTATTGGTTACAAAGTATTCTCTGAAAGTAAGATCTGCACAGGGAAAAAGCTGCATGCATCTTATTGATGGACAGCATAGAAATAGATGGTTTTACCTCACCTTGAACAAGCCCCAAGTGGTTCTCCCACACTGAAGATGGGTTACAGTCCTCAGACCCTTTTTTTTCTTACGTATTACCTTTCTTCCAGATGTATGAAAAATGGCAGGCATGAGATTTTTTAAAATTATATTATGATGAATATGAGCAAATGAAACTACATAAGAAAGTAATTTCATTTTATAGGCCTTATTTCTCCACTTTCAGAATACATTATACATGTATATGTGTGTATATGTGTGTGTGGACAGAGAGAGAGAGAGAGAGAGAGAGAGAGAGAGAGAGAGAGAGAGAGAGAGAGAGAGATTGTATATAGACATGAAAACTTTAGCTCTACCATCTCATCCAAGTTCTGTAAACGATCCACACACTCCTTTCAGATTCCTTGGCCTTTGTTTTACTCGTAACTTGTGAAGAGTATAGGCCTGCATGTACATGCCCTCAAGTCATGTGACTTCAGCATGTCTTTGGCTAATGCGAGGGTGGGTGGCACACTGAAGCGTGGGAGCAATGGAAAGGTTAAGCTACTCTCCTTTCACCTCCAGCTTCACAGTGTGGCACCCCTTAGACTGTGTTTGCTGAATGGTCTTAGATCTTATCAGATTCACTTCCTTACAATTGGTTTTCCTGCTAAGTCAGGTTTTGAGACATACAAACTTTATATCTACTCTCTATTCTTCCACTTTTGAGACTGTGAACACTTTATGTTTTCAGTAATCCCACCACCCTCCCAAGAACCACTCCAGGCCAGCCTCTCTATCTCTCCAGTATCCAATGGCTACTCAGAAATCATGCCTGCTTTGCTCTTAGCTTAATAGGAGTCCCAGAACAAACTGATAATCATTACCTCAATGAAAAATGGGTTTCTGCCCTCCTTCTGGTGCGGTGGCTGCCCTCTCCTATCTCTTTACAGAAAAAGCCCATCATTGGGGCCCCCTCGGTATTTGTGGATGGAGGAAAGAGAGGAGCCACAGCAAATATTAACAACCCCCTGGGGATGAACCACTGTTACCCAATTCAAAGAGCTGCCCCATCATCCCCCCTCCCATATAAAGGACCATATGCAACCTACTTAGCCCTAAAAGAAGTCACCAGGCCCATTAAACTTTTTCTAAGACAGTGTACATGCTGTTAATTTGCTCCCCTGGCTGTCAAGATCCTTTGTCAAATTAGACACCTCTACTCACACAGGTTTCCACCCTTTTATGGGAAAGAGCCACTCACTCTACATGCAGCATATCAGAACCCACAGTTCCTTGCCTGGTCCAATATCTTAGGGAAAGGCCCTCACTGAGCAGACTGCCTGAACGGGAATGAACACAGACACCCTTGCACAAGCAGATCAATTTCACTACGCACGCACGCGCACACACACACACACACACACACACACACACATATAAAGGGGCTTCTCGACTGCTTCCTCCACACCCCTCTTGCTCTGCCTCAAACGATATTAAAAATATGCTGTTCTTGTGCATCCCTTATTATTACCCCAGCTTTACAAACTATGGGCTCTAATCCAATGCCCTATGGCAAATTGTTGTCACCTACATTCCTTAATTTGGCAGGCAATAATATGTCTTGGTGACTATTGGTGCATACGTTTTATATGACCTACAGCCCAAAACAATAGAAAACTCAAAAAGATTAATTTGACATATTGTCTGCACCTTTGGCTTCATGGCCATTCCCCAACAGATGAAACCCAACAATGTCCCTGCCTTTATCATCTCCCAATCCAAAACCTTCTGCTCACAATGAGAAATTGCCCACCATACAAGGATTCTTCAAAAAGCCCAGAGCCAAGAACATATCATACCCTAAAATGTCTACTTATAAAATAAATGCCTACCCCCATAACATACAATTAATGATGACTCTGGCTACTCTCTATAATTTAACATCTACAAATGTGCCAAATATCCTCGTATCTCCCTCCATTAGCACACACCAGGAATAACCCTGTCTATCCTAGTCCGGTGGTCCTATCCCTTAGGGTTTAGAAGGGACCAGATCCCTTTTCTTACAATTGGAAGATGTTTTGTTTGTATCTTTCCAGAGGACAACCTAGGCGTATTTCATCATCCCACCAAACAAGAAGATAGCCTGCGTCTCACTTGACAGATCAAGGAAGGAGGGGGTGGAGGAGATGATGGAACAACAAGATCTGCTGAAAGGACTTCCATGACCTGGTGGCAGGTACCCAAGCCATGTGCCCTCCCAATACCCACTACTGGAGACTCTTTGCTAGGGAGACCTATGACAAAAACAACAAAATCATAGGAATCCAGAATTCCCCACTTGAAGGATGCTGAGCCAGGATGGAAATTACCTCGACACCCCAACTGCATCTCCACTATCCCCAGCCCATTCCTCTGCTTTCCTTATTGCAACACAGGTGATTGCCTCCAGTAGGCCTCCATATATGGAGGTTGCAAACATTGGGGATGTGGAATTGAATCCACCAGATATAGTGGCACCATGCTTGAAAACTCATTATCACCTTTCCATCAGCGGTCCCTGGGAAGAACAATCCTGAGCAGGAGTTGTGGGTAAGCTCTACACTAATGACTATGCTAAATACCCTGTCTCTCTCCAGCTTGTCTCTGCCTCTAAATCGGTCTTTACCCACGTCAACCTGCTACAACAGGAAAACCAAACTCAGAAGGAGGTCTCAGCCACTCCCTCCTGGCTGCAATACATCCAACATGCAGCTGACCTCCCTGTAACCAACCACCCTTGGTGCTTCTATGTTTTCCTCTCACAGCCACTATCAGCAGCTGTTCCCATTAGAATCTTGCTCCAAGAACCTCATGGAGACACATTTCATGTATTCACATGAAAGTCACAAAACATTCCTTTCTTCAATCTACCCCTACCCTTCTGTCTTATAGGACCCTCTTCAAGATCCTACATGTCCCCCTAACATCACTGGCACCAAGACAGCATGCGCTAATCCCCCCACCTTCTCTACTGGAACAACACTACTGCTTCCTGCATTATACTCCCCCTTTAAAGGCTTCTGCACCCCCAGGTTTATCTCTATGAGCCTGAAGAACTTACTTTAGAGCTGGGACGTCTAAAGAAAAGAGGGCTCTTCATCCTCTGTTCATGGGACTAGGTCTCACCGACTTGTTGGGTGCTCTTGGAGCAGCCAGAGCAGCCCTCCTCCAAACACACCATCTGGCCAGTGACTTCCAGGATAAGCTTGACAGGGCAGTGGCTTCCACCACACACAGTCTTGAGACCCTCCAGTGACAGGCCCTGGACTTAATGACTGATGAAAAAGGAGGGATTTGCTTTGTGTTGGGGAAAGAATGTTGCTTCTATGTCAGTAAATCTGGGCTGGTAGAACCAATCATACTTATGCTCAAAGATCTCAGGCAAGATCTCCGAGCACATTCTGCATCTAACACCCCATAGTACTCTACTCCACAATACTCAAACACTCTGGTAGATTGCCTTCTCCCCAACTTGGACCCCATACTGGCCTTTGGGGCCATACTTCTCCTGGCACCCTGGCTCATCTAATTTCTAAAATAGTAGATTTTAGCATTGCAAACATCACTGCCAACTGGCTTCTGGTTCAGTATCAAACCATCCCCCACACAGAAGCTGATGTCTATGATGATACCTCCCCCCACCCCTCTGTAAAACAAAAATGGGGAGATGTGGGTCAAATGCCACCAGGGGAATGAGCCTGGAGCAAGAGGGAGGTCAAGACAGGTTCAAACCCTGAAATTTTTACCTTGAGATTAGCAGGAGTGAGGATGGCTCCCTCCCCCTTTGGGTCTGCCTGTCCCTGGGCTTGTTGCTCTATGACTCTCACCTCCAGGAACTTTGATGTAGTCACATAGCCTGATGGACAAATTACAGGTTTGACTTCCTCTCTCCATATAAGGGAGGTGTCTAGCAAGCACCGAAAATTTCTCTTCATGTAAATGTAGCATTACTAGGGTCTCAGCTTCAGCCAATAATGTACATTCAAATTGAAAACCCATACTCACTCCTTGAGATTTATATAGCTCTAACTACCCCTGAATAAAAAAATCTGTGAACCAGGAAAACTGTCTCAGAGAAGGCCTCTTTGCCCCACCCCCTACATTAACACTCAGGATAAGTAATCCTAACTAACCACTAACCGGTCTGGACAAGCTTTCTTCCTTTTCATTCCAACCCAGTGTGGCAATAATACATGAGTCTTAGATATGAAACACAATGTATTTATGTCCTCCTAATGCCTAACAAACTACTGTCTTTGCACAAAAATTCACATTTATGCCCCGAAGCTAGAGTTGTGTACAGTTGTGTATAGGTTCTATCCTCAAGCCCTCCAATGCCATTCTCTCTCTCTCTCTCTCTCTCTCTCTCTCTCTCTCTCTCTCTCTCTCTCTTTTAGCTTTTTGGGTTTTTTGTTTTATGTTCTTTTTGTTTGGTTATTCATTTGTTTGTTTGTTTGTTTTTGTTTTTGTTTTTTGTTTTTCGAGACAGGGTTTCTCTGTATAGCCCTGGCTGTCCTGGAACTCACTCTGTAGACCAGGCTGACCTCGAACTCAGAAATCAGCCTGCCTCTGCCTCCCAAGTGTGCCGCTACCACCAGACCCAGTGCCAATTTCAAAAGTTCTTTCCACATTTACCTTTCATCATGATTCTTTCCTGAATTTTATTTTCACAAATATGAGTGAGCTCCTTACTATTCAGACTCTTAGAAGTTATTCCTAAGATTTTCTTGATATATTAAAGTTAATAAATGTTTAGGCATGAGATAAACCATTTCCAAATCTGGACTTAAGAGACTAGAAAATACTCCTTAAAATACAGTGTTGGCATGTTTTCCACTGGTTATTCTTTGAAACTGCAGCCATAGAAGTCTCTCTGGAAAGCTTTCATTTTGTAGAAGAGATCCAGGACTCCATGGGGAATCTATGTTGGTCAAGAAGCTATGTCAGAAGGAGGGTTATTCCAAAACTATGATAATTACCATCCTTAGTCTACTGACAAAATACCTCTCAAAGAAATTTAGCCGGGCGGTGGTGGCGCACGCCTTTAATCCTAGCACTTGGGAGGCAGAGGCAGGCGGATTTCCGAGTTCGAGGCCAGCCTGGTCTACAGAGTGAGTACCGGGACAGCCGGGGCTACAGAGAGAAACCCTGTCTCAAAAAACCAAAAAAAAAAAAAAAAAAAAAAAAAAAAAAAAAAAGAAATTTAGGTGACAATGGTTTATTTGTCTCACCGTTGCAGAGGTGATAGCCTACCATCGAAAGGAAGCCATGACAGAGTTGACACCGCAGTTGGGAATTCAGGCTGCTGGAACCAGCAAAGAGATATCCCACAAGCCTGCATTCAGCTACCTATTTCTGCCACCAGCTCCTCATCTGCTACAGGCTCCATAAATGCCTAAAACAGTGCAAGGAACTAAGGATCAATTGATCAAGTGTTTTTCCCTATGGCAGACATCTCATATTCAACCCATGACAAGGAATTTATATTGACAACAAGACAACTGTTTTACATGTTGTGGGTGGTGACACTGTTGGGTTTTGACTTTGAAGCAGGGTGTTACTATAATCCAGACTGGCCTTGAATACACAGTGTAGCTCTGCATAGGCTGACGTGGAAGTCATGGAAATCCTCCTGACATCTCTTTTCAATTGTTGGAATTGTGTGCATAGACATTGAAATTATAAGCACCCTGCTTGGTTTAAGACAATCTTCATTATCTAGCATTCCCTTCCCTTATTCTGTCATAACTTCTATTGCCATACTCCAACCCAAATATCCCATTTTCTTATCTGTTTCCAAATCTATAAAAGCTGTATGAGGAGTTATTAAATGGATCAGTTCAAACCAAATACACTAAAGCACTAAATGATTATTTTCTCCTGATTGTTGGCACTATCTTCCCAAGTACCAAATTAAGTAGGGTTTCTTCTCACTGATCTGTCTGGTTGTCAAATTCATTTAAAGCCCAGAGGGTATAAGACATTTTTGTACTTCCCCACATTAGATAAACCCTGTAGATGGGCAGTAAGGAGAACCAGTCAGCTGGTATTCACTACTCCAATTCCAGGAAAACAAGAGAAGCAGCAGGGTTAAGTGAGGTTGGTTGAAGAACTTGGCAATCCACAAAGGAATTGTGCTATTGAAATTCCAGTAATAGTTTAATTAGTCAGCTCATGTACAAGTGACCTTGCCTAGAAATTCTTGAGCAGTTCTGGCCTCAGACCCTTGGTGAATATTTCTATTTTGGATAAAAGGAAAATGCACAAAATTGTATATAAATATTCCAAAATTAAAATATATATTAAGGTTATAGAAGTCAGAAAATAGACTATATGCATGTAGAAAGAGAAGTCTTAAATATTAATCAGAAATGATGTTCAGCTTCGCTTTTAGAATAGTGGCATTTATATCACATGGGTGATCATTAAACATAAATGAATTAAAATGAATTTATAAACAAAATAATGCAAATTAATAAATTATAAGAAAATAAACATTCAGAACTATTCAGAAACAATTTAGCATGTATGCTTTATATCATCTTATAAAAGGACATATGAATATGACAACCTACTAATGTATCTGCTTATTAATTTGATCTATTTAGTATAAAAATACATAGAATTTTTCATTGTAAAGTTTAGCTTGATAGTACTATTTAAATCTGCCATAACCTCAGCTTGCACTAGTATGTTACAATAGTCTCCCTGACTGTAAAGGATACATTCAAGACACTCACTTATCCCAATACTTTGGAACAAAGCAAATTGGCATGTTTTTTCTATAAATATTTATGAACCAGTTTAATGTTTAAGTGTGAGACACAGTAAGTGGTTGACAATAATCATTAATAAAAGAGAAATAATATGCTATGTCTAAGTTATGTAAATAATTCTCAACATACCTCATTGTCCCTTTATGTTTTCATGGGTAAGGAAACACTCTCTAGCTTCTCTTTCACATGATTAACTTGTCACCTTCATTTCTTCTGCACGTGGTCTTCTAAATATACCCATAGATTAGTGATGCTCTTACCTTTGGTCAGAAATTCCCATTTGAAGTAGGAAGTAGTCAATGAAGACACTCGTAACAGTTGATATTACTATAAATTGAGTGCTCAGTCCTAAGTGAAAAGTTTATATAAACTATTACAAGGCGCAGAGAACATCCTGGAGCATGGAGCAGGAAAAAGAGGCATGTAGAAGAATTCTGTGAAATGCTGTCTTCTGGACATGACACCGTTAGTTAATGCAACAATTCAGAGGAGCTGTGGTTACTTGTACATAGCTTGCATAAGGTTAAGCCAGTGAATAATCTAGATGGAGGAGGGGGTCCTGGGGCTCTGCCCATAGGTGAATAGCTATTTTCAACTTATGGTTGTTCAGGGAGAGGCAGCCTCTTTTGTTGGGATAAATTGTTACTCAAAGATTACTCAAAGCCCACACAATCTATGGCTCCACAAAAATGTGCACGAGAGCTCTAATTGGGCTCAGAGGGTTAATTTTAAAAAAAGATAATCTGAAAGTGTGAGGGCAAGTACTTAGGGAGTCAGAGGAAGTAAGAAGGGAACTGAAGAATTAAGATTGGATATGGTCAAGATTCATTCTCTATGTGTATGAAGTTATAAAAAAGTATATAAAGAATATTCTTAAAAGAACAAAGTTGCATCAAATGTCTTTCTTATCTTTATTTGTACCAGCTGTACAGTAGTTGAGGAGCTCTAGGCTTAAGAACCATCATATAGTTCTAGAAAAATAGAGATGTTGAAATGTATGTGTGGAAAAATTAAATAAAGAATGTGGCTCTGTTTTTTCTCCTGTTGAAAGGATCAAAGATGGACTCTTTGAAATATTATAAAGCTTGAGAAGACAAATTAAATGTATGATATTATTATGAGTTACCATAATATTTCATAGTAGCCCAATTGTGGAAGTTAGCTCCAGGAAGTAAATACCACATTATTGATGAAATAATAGAAAATCAATATTTAATACATATAATAAAAATGCTCTTATTGAAACTATAATGTAACAACTGAAAAATATCACATTTTCATTCTTTATCATATATAATTCACAGGAAAGTAAAGTGCATTTTATTTGACTGTTTCTAGTTAGGCTATGAGAGAAAGGCAGGACATGCACAAACTCCATCCTACAGACATAAAAATCTACTCTGAATAGGAGCTGAATAACCTGTCAATATTTCAAAGCAAATGTGCAGGCACACTAAAATATATAGCTATCATAATGCCTTAGTAAATACTCATTGAAGAAGAAAACAACTCTTTCTAGTCTAGTGTTTTAGAGGTGACATAGGCCGACTTAAAGGAGGGAAGAAGATTTTAGAATGATGTCTTACCTGCAAGGATTATTTGAAAGAGAACTGAAAAAAACATCAGGTAGTATTGATTCAGAATTTGTTTGTGCAGCTCTTGAAGAGAGCAGTACAGGCCAAGGTGATGCCTAGTCTTGCATTAAGAGCTCCTATTTAATCTTCAAATGTTTTCCATTTTTAGAAAATAAATAAATATCAAGTCAAGAATATAAATAATTTTGATATAAAGAATATATATGTAACAACAGTTGGTAAAAATATAGCAACTTTTTGAAGCCACAAACTCTCCACTCACTACCATTTTCCATTTTTCTTTTATGTAGTGATTTCTTGGGAAAAAGAAAGAAAGAAAGAAAGAAACTGCTTACTTTGATGTTCTTGCTTTCTCTGCCTTTGACATCCATCCGAAGTTTATTTCTATAATACAATTTCTTTTCACAATAGCACCAAATTAAACGTAGTTCTGAAAAGTGACAATATTGTAGAGGCTCTGTGTCAATGATGTTTTGTTAATGGTGGCAGCCAAACATCTGAGCACCAAGTTTGTGTAAATAATCTGACTCCTGGTGGCAGATGAGGTGCCTCTTACTGCTGAAGACAAAAATTCCAGGTCTCTCGAGAAGTCCTCACTAATTGCACTAATCCAATGCTTTTCTAGACCGAAAGCATCTATACCTTGGGAGGCAACAACAGATTGTTTCAATTTCATTCTAGAACTGGGGATAGTGGGGACTGAGAACCCAGTAGGCATTAGGGAGTAAGGATTTCCAGTGTGATCTCCTTCATCTAACTAGAGATGTAGTAATACACTGTACTGGTTGGTGACTGAAAATGATCTCGTTGGCTGGAGCTCTAAGTTGCCAGCCGTTTTCTATTTCTTTTTTTCTATCAGATACCAACACACTTTCTTAACTCTAACTGATTTCCGTTGTTTGTAGCAATGAAGCCTAGGTTTTCTAAGGATTAGAATATATCCTGTAGTTGTCTATCTACTGCCTCAAATTTTAACAAGTTTCTGTGGGAAATTCATTCAGTTTCTGATCTAACAACTTCCACATAATGATTAATGTCCCCAGAGGAAGCATATCTCTACAATCCTCTATGGAAGGAGATTTGTTAATTTGAACCAGTCATGTGGACCACGTGATGATTTGCCTTGACTTTTAACTTTAACAGGATATCAAAACAGCTCGGGATACTCACCTTTGGGCACATATGTGAGATTATTTCTAGAGAGATCAAATTGAGAATAGAAAAACTAGGGACCAAGTCAGGTGCCAGACTGAATAAAAAGAAGAAAGTAAGTAGGACACCAACGTTCATCTCCCTGCTTCTGACTGCAGATGCATATGATCAGCTGTGTCATGGTTCTGGGGCCTCAGCTGGAGGTAGACTTACTGCAAAGCCTTCCCTTACATGGTAGAAAGCTCCTTCTAACTGTGAAATCCTAGACATTCTCATTCAGCACATATGAATCTTCATCATCCATATAATTTAATTAAAATTTTAAATACATTATACACATGAACAAAATTTTAAAATTCAAAAGGATACAAACATTTCTTTTCTCCCTTTTTCATTTCTTTCTAGAGACAATTACAACTACAAGTTTCTTTTCTTTCTATATGTAATGTTGTACTCTGTCTTTTTTACGTAAGGATATAGTATTCAGAGAAAAATATGACTTTATATACATTATATTCATCTCTTTATTTAATAGTCTGTATTATATATTATATATTATATACAGTATGTGTCATGTATAATATGTGATACAGGTACATAAGATGAATTCTTTTTAATTTAAAGGGTTATACAGACAAGAATATATCTTTTATTCAATCCCTTCATTTTTCCCCCAAAAGGGAATATCATACATATTTAACTATGAAATAAATGGGGTTATTGTATATTTATAAAAACACTCAAGTATTTTCACAGATTGAAGACAAAAGTCAAAACATTGACAACATGCATTGTGCTCTTTCAGTAGTTAACAGTGGTGCTTCTGTGCTGTGGTCTCAATGCTTTCAGAGCATCTCATGCCATCTACATTTTCTTTATTCTTACCCACTGGCACAATTTATGTAACACAAATTAATAATTTTTTCAATTAAAATGTACAGTGCTTATGGGACCTACCTAAAACATAGGCACTTTGTTCTTAAACTACTCTAAAAACCTAGGAAATAACCATTCCTCACAAACTTTATCTTTTTTACTTGTTGTACTTTTAGAATTTGTCAGACATACACTTAACAGGTTCTATTTTGTGATCACAAAGCATTCCATTTGCAAATATTGGTCCTATCAAGACCTGAGCTATATGCATTTTTACAGCAAAGTATGTAATATACTATGTAAGATAACCAAAATGAAAGAATAAAGCAAAAAAAGCTCATGGCTAACAATTTGAATTTGACAAGAAAGATATTTTCCTCTGGAAAATTTTATTTTTTTAAGAACATAGGACTAAGAAAAAAGTAAAAAAAAAAAATCATTTTAGCATTTCAACTACCATTACTGCCTGTTCAACTCTGACAAAAGATAAATCTGAGAACTACTTACACTGAATTGATGGAAAATGACTAAGCACCCATGACCCTATGCAATTTGGGCACATGCACACATCAAAGCTTGGATCTGAGAATCACTGGTTTATCGTTTTAAAGTGTGGTGAAAGGAAGCTAGTTTACACTTTACCTTAGGTAGAACTTGCTCAGCATGAGAACCTTACTGTTTAAATGTTAATCAATGTATTTAAATATTAAATAGAAAGGCTCTGTGATACTGCACACACACTAAAACATCTTGGCCTGGCTTTTGGTGTTTCAATGTTGCTACTCTCTCGTTTGGAATCCACTGAGAAAAGTAGAACTTAATGACAAAAATTCCACTCAGGGATGACCATAAAGCCGGAAATAGAGTGTACATATTGACGCTGAGAACTAAAAGTTCAGGAAATTCGATGAAATCTTATGTCTATGCTCAGATAAATATAAGCTGAGTAGTGTGATTCTTCAAGTGTGAGATAACTGGTTGTAAAATGAAAGCAAACTCTTCAGAGATAGGAAATAGTGCCTTGTCTTTTGGGGAATGAGTTGTTGCTATTGTCTATGTCATGCTCTGCTCTACTAAATAGAACGCATTGAAAGACTATACTCATTTTGTTTTCAAAGGTTAGTGGTTATTTTTTTTTATGTTTTGAGCATAATAAAATACTAATGGTTGCTTATTTTTCCATGCCGTATTTTTTCGAAAGTGAACCCGATTCTAACAATGATAGAAAACATTTTAGTTTCTTTTTGCTATAAAATGTCCATCCAGCCCATGCCCAAAATTCAATGTTAATGTGAGCCATGCAGTGAATAGTAATCATCCACAGTATTAAGAAGGGACTGACATTCTTAGAACCGTTCTGAAAGCACAGGTTTAAGTGTTCATTAATGCTGGAGTACAGGCAGTATAGTTTGCATTTATTGCTCTGACACTCAACCTGTTTATAATATTAAAGTAATGATTTATCATAATATTCTTGTGCTTTTGTGCATTCCACCTTATTGGCATACATTTGAACATAAGTTTTAGGTGAGTGTGAGCATGCTCTAGAGCATGGACTCTTCGTCCTCCTTTGCCCTTCCTAGGTGTGAGATAAATGACATTCTCCCAGGCATGCTGTGCTGCCTCGCATAAGCCAACAAGTACTAAGGTAATTGACTAAGGGCTGACCCTTTGAATCTGAAACACCAAATTAGCCCCACCACCTCTTCACATGTCCATTTTTGTTGTTCCTTTGTAGACACCATTCTACACTGAGCCACAGAGAAGGGGAAATGCTCCTGGGAGAGGTCGATTCTCATCCTCCCAGGGGTCGTTTCTTCCCTGCAGCTCTTCTCACCAATTTGCTATGGTAACTGAAATGTGATGGACAACTGACTTGTTCAGTCAGCCATTGGCAGTTAAGACAAGGGATTTTGGTTTTGCTTCTAAAGAAATTATTAAAATACACTGTCCTGCGAGAAACATGTGACACTGTGAAGGAAGATGTTTTCTGTTCTACTCTTCTGACTAGAAATGACCTGATTTTGTTTGACAGGATCTTAAGGATATAGTTGGAAATGGTGGACAACAAGCCCCCACTAGAAAATGTGTGTGTGTGTGTGTGTGTGTGTGTGTGTGTGTTTAGAGTTGATCTGAGTTGGTTTAATGTGGCATAAAGAAAAGACAAGAATCAGTAGAGGGACAGAAAGTGGGGAGCAAAGCTGTTTAGACTGGGGAGAAAGTGTGGGTTTTATTTAAATCTTTGTGGACAGTTTTGTTATGTGATTTCTTCCCCTTGCCTTTTAGATTTCTGCAGCAAACCATGAACTTCTTGTTATTGCTTGATTTGGTTTTGTGTAAGATACTCCATGTAGTAATTGAGACAACTTCTGATGTGGTAAGTAGCTGTGGCTGAAGTTGACCCAGAAAAATCCATGAATAAAATTTTTTAATGATGAATGCTTTGTCATCAACCCCAGTTTCTTAACGATGAATGATTTGCTATTAACTCCCAAATACCTCTTCATTTCACATGAACTTAGAGAAAGTATGTTAATTTAAGTCACTGCAGAAGTTGTGACTCCGGTGGGACCTAGCTTGTAATGGCATCTGATTCCAACTTCCCCGCTACCTGGACTCCAAGACAATGTTAGTTACGTCCCCTTTTCCTTCTTTCTCTGGAGCTGCTACTACAATCTTTGAGTTGTCTGGACAACTATCAAGTGACTAGGGGTTATTCTGAAAATTAATTTCCTAGTTCCTCAGGAGCTGTCATATGCATCTGTACCAACAACTATTTAGAATAAAGGTGATTAGGGATATAAGTCCATATTTCTCCTGTTCAGGAAAGTTTTAACTGATTCTCTGCTTAGACTATCAGACATCAGATGCAAGACAAGCAATGAAACAATCACACAGGGAGAAAGATTAGCAGTGGAGTTCAGCATACCTACTGGGAACTTTAGAGCACATATTTAGGGATCCTTTTAATTTCATCTCCTTACTAAAAAGGCAATGAATTAATAAGGCTTGAGGGTTTTCTATTTCCATTTTGGACACATCCATTAAAGGACATTCAATGTCTGCAATTCATAAAGGCATTAGCTGGTATAATGGTTAATAACCCAGATGTGAAAGGAAAGCTATCAACCACACATCATGGCACTGTAGTCATGCAGTCCCAGTCAATCCACTCAGATTGGGAAAAAATCTGGGAGTCCATGACCTGAACACAAGGTGTAGCTCTAGCTATGAGCATGTGGTGTGTCTTGGGTAACAAGGTATTTCTAAGAGTGGCCTCCCATATGAGACTATGAATGACAATGTTACTGTGCCTTTAAGAATTATTAGGATTGGTAGATAATAGCATGGAAAAGAACATTTGGCACAGAGCAGCAGCTCAGTAAGTATTTGCTTGTTGAAACACTCATAAATAGGAGGAGAAGAGCATCTTTGCTATACAACTCATTTTTTTATATATCTGCACAAAGGATCAACCAGCTGTTTTAATTTCTAATGTGATACCATTAGTTGACTTTGAAAGACAACTCTGTAGAATCATAATAAAAGTTAAAAACAAACAAGCAAACAAACAAGAAAAAAAAAACAAAGCAAACTAACAAGCAGAGAATATCTCTTCAGAAAGTAATGAAGATTACTTACAGGTGACAAATACTAAACAGAGTCCAAAAGAGTATAGATGGAGAGGTAAAGAATTCAGAAATTATTATACTAGGCCAGAGAGAAACAAGGAAAAAGATGGAGAAGGTGAACTGTATAAGCCCTCGTTTTCATTACTCACAGCTGTTGTTTAGGAAGAAGTCTGAGTACTGTTCCCACATTTCTACAGTAGGAAAGAACATGGATCTTGGAGACCACAGAAAGCAAAGCAGTAGGAATCAATAGCAACAAAAGTGAGTAGCAAAGGGGAACGAACAGTGGTCAGTCTTATTAGAACACATAAAGAATGTCTGTAGAGGCAGATATTGTAGACAATTAGGACGTTGCCTTGAGAGCTGAGACACAGGTGTCTGTATATTTGGACACAGCAACTGAAGGAGAACATTCAGAGCATGTATGTGGTGTCAAAACTAACACAAACTAGAGGCTGATAGGGAGCCAGAGAAGGAGCAAAAGGAGAGTTAAGGAGGGGAGATGCTCAGCAGGGGCTACAGGTCAGAGCGCCTCCACCATGAGCAAATGGCCTCAGGATGCCAAGTTCTACAAACAGCTACATCCTGGAAACCAGTCTGTCCTCTGACTCATTGAATCTATCAACATTCTACTCCAAAGTTTGTACCTTGTTTTGACTCATTTTTTATTTTCAAGGCACTATGATTTCCCTCCCTTCTTTGATATCTGTTTTTGCTCTGAGCTTGATGTTACTGGTCTCAAATTCTCCAAGCTGACACATGGTTTTTTGTACGTTTCCTCTAGTCTCAACTTCTAGGTGCACCTTTTCCACTATGACATATGTGGATAAAAATGCATCAATAGATAAAAATGCATCTTTCACATGGAAAATAGATTTTTTTTCTTAGAAAGTAAGCATCTATGTCCATTTCAATTATATCTATATGATGGAGGATGAAGAAATGCCTAAGAATAATGTACCCACAATTAGGGTGGAAATCACTTCTGCTAAAGAAAAAGCACAGTGACAGTTATGGAGGGAAGAACACAATATTTCAAAACTCTTAAAATGTTTACTTTTTAGATTTATGTTTCTGGATATTTAAATAAAACAAAGCCTGTATTAGGCACACCATATAATAATAATATCCCAAACCCAAGTGTTTAAGATCTTTTCAGTTGGACTTTAGTCCCCTTTTCATCTTTTTACCTATCGGCCCTAATAGTGTTCTCTGCTGGGCCTCTGTTTTCATCATCAACAAAGGCCTTTGCCAAGCGTATATGTTTGCCTTTCTTTCATAGTAGTATCCTTCTGCCAGGGATGCAACTGTATTCAGTAGGGTTTTCCTCTCCAAATATTTTCCAACCCTTTCAGCTCACAGAACATTGTTGTTTGTTTTTATTGGATATAATCTCTCTGTCTTCTGAACTCTCATGGTGTGTGTGTGTGTGTGTGTGTGTGTGTATTTGTGTGATAGAGAGAGGCAGAGAGAGAGAGATTATTTGCTTGCTATCTCTTCAAAATGTATTTGGGTAATATTTTTCATGATATATAGCTCAGTCGTTCTAACCTTGCTTTTTTAAAGTTAACTGGGAAGGTCGTTAAAGATGTTGTGGTGTAGGTTTTGACTCAAATGCCTGTACTGACAGAAGTTTATACAGTTTCCAAGGTGATCCCAATATGATAGGTACCATCTAATGACACTTTATTGGCAGGTGCCACATCTCATTTATGTCTATAGCAGTACAAAATTTCACATACACGATATGGTAATAATAAACATGAGGAATATATGATTAGGTACCTAAATACCAATTAGTTTAAATGTCAGTAAGTAGAAACTGATGACCTCTTTTTCCCATAGTATATTACTACGAAAGAGCTACTTAGCAGAAACTTGACCTTCAATAGCTCAGTGCCATGAATATTTGGAAGCAAGTTACCTAAATGTTCAAACGCGAACAGCTGAACTGAAATTGACACTGCCTGGAGTGATACAAAATCCTGGAGTCCAAGGAGGAAAGGCCATAGCTAGAGCTCTTCATTCCAATGCTTGACAAATGATCCTTAACCCCAGAAAAGACCAAAGCAGTCATACACAGATCAGGGTAAAGCACAGAGCACAAAGAATATACAACATTCACTAACATAATAACAACACAACATATTTTTAAAACATTTCCAAAGCCTATGTAGATAATGGGGAAAATCTCTCTCTCTCTCTCTCTCTCTCTCTCTCTCTCTCTCTCTCTCTCTCTCTCTCTCTCTCTCTGTGTGTGTGTGTGTGTGTGTGTGTGTGTGTAGGATGTGGAGGTTGGATCTCCCATGTGGACTTGTGAAAGCCAAAAATTGACATTAGATATCTCGATAATTTTCCTACTTATTTTTTGAAATATTTTTGAATATATTTTTCACTGAACCTGAGTCCCACTATTTTGGCTAGACTGGTTGGTAATAAAAATGTAATGATTTGTCTGTCTCTGGCCCCCAGCACTGACTTACAAGTGTGCAGTGACACATATGGCTTTACACGTGCCCTGAGGATACAAATTTGTGCCCTCAAGATTGGGGAGAACTCTTTCCACTGAGCAATCTTCCAAACCAATAACTTTAATTATATGGATTAAATCTTAACTATATACAATTTGTATGATGCATGGCCTTGAATCCAGCATCAGGTGATTTTGCTAAGCAACATTCCAGCAAAAATAGAGAGAGAGAGGGGGGGGGGAGAAAGAGTGGGGAGAGAGAGAGAGAGGACAGAAGACAGAGATGTAGAGGGAGACAAAAACACAGAGGGAGACATAGACACAGAGGAAGATAGAGAGACAGAAAGAGGGAAAGGGAGAGAAAATGAATGAGAGAGACAACACAAATTTTCAAAAAATAAATAAGTAGGTAACCTTTAATGTTTCTTCTAGCCAGGGATTTTTCAGTTAAATTATATCTTTTTTCCTGGATTTCCCACAATTCTGTTTATATGACTCATTTATTCTTAATCATCTGACTTTTTTTCCATCAGAACCTTCAACACATTATTTACAGTTACAATTTTTGGTCTGATAATATCGAAGTTGTTGTCATATCTGATCCAGGTTCTAATGATTCTTTGCCTCTTCAGGCTGTCTTTTCCTAAATCTCAGAAAGCCTTGTGTTTTTGTTTTTTTGTTGTTGTTGAAAGATGGGGATGATATATATGAAGGATAGGAGTTGAGTTAAAGGAAATTCAGAGCATGGGAATGTACATTAATCTGGTAGTATTGTTTGCTGTGCCTCGAGTGCCAGACACTTCAAATTTCGTGAATAATTTGTTTCTGCTTTCCCTAGAACTTACCTAAGCATGCTTCTTTAGGACGTTGGCTCCTTCCAGCTTTCAAACACGTCAGTGTCCTGAAAGAAATGGTGATTGGTGTGATATGGTAGGGAGGGGAACATTTTATAACGTTTGGACTAAACTTGTTTAGATGGTGTCTATTGCTATAAAAAATATAATACCATGACCAAGGTAACTTATAAAAGAAAGAGTTTAACTGTGTCTTGTTATTTCAGAAGGTTAGCATGTATGATGGTGGAACAAAGGTATGGAGATATGTAATTATGGAAGCATCTGAGAGTTCTCTTCTTGATTCACAAACACAAGGCAAAGAGAACACTGAAAAGCCCATCTCCAGTGACATGTCTTTTTCAACAAAGCCACCACCCCTTAGTTTCTCTCAAACAAATTCACTTACTGGGAACCATATTAAAATATAGGAGCCTATAGGGGTAATTTTCCTTCAGACTGCCACAGATGGCCTTTTAGACTGTGCCTTTCACGGGTGATTCTCTAGTGGTATAGTCTTCCTGGACATTGATTTCTTTTCAGTAGGCACTTAAGGTAGTAGAACATGTACCCCCTTCTCCTAACTCTTTGGGTTTCATGTGAATTCTAGAGCGGGAGAAGGCGTGCCTTGGGAAGAATCTCCTCACGGCTGGAAAGAGGCTGTGGCTAGGTCCTTTTCTTGCAGAGAAGCATTCCTGTATCACAACACTGTATCCTCTGTTGGAGTCACTGGGACGCTAATGGAGGAAACCTAGAGGAAGTAGGAGATATAAAGCCTATGACTTGTCACCAAACACCACCACAGCATCCAGAAAGTTCCTATGAGCCTTCAGCAACTCATCAATCTCACTACACCAGTGTCAAGCCTTCTGTTTTTATTTTAATTATTTTTGTAGCAAAAAAAAAAAATGGTTCATTTAGAATTTTGTTTTAATCATGTTTGTTCCCCTGACTCCTCTCAGAGCCACACCCTGTTCCCTACTTTGAGAAATTTATTACTTCTTTTTGTTTGTTTGTTTTATTCTGATTCTTCAAGTCCAAATTATGTTGACCATACTGTCTTATGTTTTACACAGTTGGCCTTCCCCAGGAGTGCAGTCAGCTCACCAGCGTTACATTCTTAAAGAAAACTGAATCTCCCCACATGGAGAGAGGAGGATGGTATGAAGTTCCAACACGAATGCTGAAAACTGTTCACTGCTGAACTTTTGTGTCTTAAGCTTGCTCATGCCTTCGCATGCTGTCACAAGCCCAGTGAATTCATATGTGTAGCTGCGTGCTATGTAATGATGATACTTTTGGGTTTTTTTGTTTGTCTGTTGTTGTTCTTGGGTTTGTTTTTAATCATTCCCTATAATTTGATTTACAATATTTCTGTAAAAGTCTTGCTTTTACAACATTTCTATCCCTTCTTTTACAATGACCTTTTTAACATTTTGGAGGAAGGATGTGATAAAGATGAACACTGTGTAGTCTCTTATGCTCTGCACCTTGCCCAGCGGTGGATCTTTACGTTAATCACTATCTACTACAACCAGAAGTGTCTCTGTTGAGGGCTGAGACATGCTTTAATACGTGGCTACAATAAGCCATCAGGAGTCAGTTTAATGCTATATGACATGATGAGAGTTTGTTTGTTCGTTCGTTTGTTTTCTTTTGTTTTTGAGACAAGGTCTCACTATGTAGTCCTGGCTAGCCTTGGAACTGAATTTGAAGATTACCCTGCTGTACTCAGAAATCTACCTGCTACTACTTCTTGAGTTCTGAGATGAAAGGTGTGTGTCACCATATATTGCATTAAAAATGACTTTAATATATCAAATGTAACATATAGACATGTTTTGTTAGACTTAATTAAGCATAGTGATTCATCTTTTGAATGGTTCTTCATTTCCAAAAATTTTACATCAAAAAGCAAATGCTGATGTATATTTTGACTTTCTCTTTCTCTCTATCGCTCTTTCTCTCTGCCTTAGAGTGTGTTTCTGTATATGTGTGTTATATGAAGGCACAAAAAGGATATTGGTGTTTTTGCTTTATCTCTCTATTCCTCCTACTCCTTGGGCTTCTAGTTGAAATCCTTTTTCTTTGTTTTGGGGGAAGGGGGTTGTTGTTGTTGTTGTTGTTTGGTTTTTGGTTTTTTTTTATTAATACTTTACTTTTTTACAATTGAGTCATCGACACCCCCCCAGCCTGCCCTCCCACAGTTCCTCAATCCCTTTCTTCCTCCCCTTGTCTCCAAGAGGATGCCCCCCACCCCCAGTCAGGCCTCTCCACTCCCTGGGGCCTCAAGTCTCTAGGGTTAGGTGTGTCTTCTCCCACTGAGACCAGACCAGGCAATGTTCTGCTGTAGATGTGTTGGGGGCCTCCGACCAGCTCGAATATATATGCTGCCTGGTTGGAGTCTCAGTGTCTGAGAGATCTCAAGAGTTCAGATTGGGTTTAAGTATTTGCATTTGTCTCAGTCATCAAAGGATGGCAATGCTAGGCAGAAGAAGAAAGATAATAATAAAAAGAAGAAGAAGACGACGAAGAAGAAGAAGGAGGAGAAGGAGGAGGAGGAGGAGGAGGAGGAGAAGAAGGAGGAGGAGGAGGAGGAGGAGGAGGAGGAGGAAAAGAGGAAGAGGGAGAAGAAGAAGAGGGAGAAGGAAGAAGAAAGAAGGAAGAAGAGAAACAAGATTTTAATTGAGGCCAGGTGGTGGTGGCTCACGCCTTTAATCCCAGCACTTGGGAGGCAGAGGCAGACGGATTTCTGAGTTCCAGGCCAGCCTGGTCTACAGAATGAGTTCCAGGACAGCCAGGGCTATACAGAGAAACCCTTTCTCGAAACTCCCCCCACTCCTCCCCCCAAAAAAACCGATTTTAATTGAATACCAAGCTTGGCTTGAGGCTAGCAAGTCCCAGTGATCTCTCTGTCTTTGCTCTCTGTGTTGCTTGGATACATGACCACCCCTGGCACTTAGGGACATGTGCTCAGGATTTTAAGTTTATACTGCAAGTGGTTTTAATCATTGGGGCATGTCCTAATAGCTCTCTCTTGACTAATTTCTCTGCACACATAAGGTTGTGACTGCAAAATCAACTTTCAAAAGCAACCATGGAAAAACCGCCCAGCAGAATATTTCTGCATATTGATTCCCAGGACACTCATTCTCTCATAAAGTCCTCCAGTCCTATGCGAAGAACTCTGGACTTCCCACATCCTTGGCCACCTAATCTATTCAATCTGGACATAAAATACTTGGCTCATTTTGCACAAGTCATTACTTAGGGACATGAGTGTTTATTTCAAAGCCACTCCGTGTGGGCACAGAGCTATTGGTAGAGCCATGTAGAAAAAGCAAAATATTTCTCAACAACCAGAAAACATTCTTGACTTTTCATAAGGTTTCTATTCTTTTATTTAGAAAACAATTCTTTTCAGTCATTTGAGGGGAAATATAAGCGGTAGTTTATTTGATGCTGGTAGTGGTTTTTTTTCGCCTTTTGAAAATTTGCCACCAAGTGCAACAAGAATCATAAAAAGGAAGTTGTTATAAATGGTCCATTATTTTTGGTGAATTGTGTTGGTTGCTTCAACGTGAATTTTACAGTCATAATTGCTTTCTTGTCTCTCCACCTCTGTTCACTGTCCAGTTCCCACACAATTATTTACAACATTTTTCAAGTTAAGTTGGACATTTCTGCTTTCACAGAACAACAACAAAGCACGTGTCTTAGGAAAAAATGTAAGTGAAGTCAAATACAAGCACGGCATTTCTCACACTACATTCCTTACAAAGCTTCTTCCAGTCTCCAAAGAGCTCATTTATCGCAATATAAGCCCTCTAGAGCAGTATGCATAGTTGTGAAGGCAACTAATATAGGTTGAATTCCATTAGATGAATATTTGTTTTTAGTGTGTCTTTGACCCAGCAATTCATCTATTCTAATTCTATTAAACTCCATCTCCATGTTTAAAGTGTGGCTTTAAAATGCTATGGATTTCGTACAAGAGCTTCTTCAACTAAAAGAGAGAAACCGTAGTCCATCCAAGCTGTTGAAACAGGATAACATGGTGGGTGGACAAGGTATAAACAAAAGAACCATATTCCACATAGCCCTAGTAGTTGAGTACACTATATAAGACACCAGAGAATATGGTGAGTGGTTTAAATGTTCTTCTTCATAAATGCCACTTTCCTGTCACATCCTTACATGGTAGAAGAGTGAGCAAGCTCTGAGTTCTTTTATAAGGGTTCTATTCTCACCCACAAAGACAAAGACTTTTCGGACTGAATTATCTTTTTGAGTCCCCACCCCTTAATATCATTGGCCTGATGATTAGGTCTCAAATTATAAATTTTTTGAAGGCACAATGTTTAGCCTCTATTAGAAGTCCACAAATGAATATTTTAAGGATGGAAGAAGTGAGGCTAAAGAGGAGATGATAATTTGGGGGAGGAGAAACTTGTAGTTTGTTATATGGAAGAAAGCTTAGAGGTCATTTCTGAGAAAAAAACCTAACAGCTGTAACCCATATGTCTGGAAATGTCCATTTGGTTTCAACAAAGGAATTGGCTGGTTATTTCGCAAAAATATCTCCAGGTAGATTTACAGTTGTACTTTTGAATATGGAGAGTTAAGGGTGAGAAGTACCCAGGCTGTGGTGGCTTGAATGAGGAATGTCTTCTATAGACTTGGGTACTTGTTCACTTTGTTCCAATTGATGGTACTGTTTGGAGAAGGTAGTCCAGCATCACTGGAGGATTGCATTGCTGTGAGTGGGCTTTGAGGTTGTATAGACTTGATTGACTTCCAGGCTGCTTTGTATTAGCATTTGAAGATGTACACGCTTGGCCTCCTATTGAGGCCACTGTGATTGCCTGCTATCTTGTTTACCCCCCTTGGAATCATAAGCCAGAAAAAAAATCTTACTATATGCTGCCTTGGTCATGTTAGTTTATCATAGTAAGAGAAAAGCAACGTGAACACATAAGATTAGAAAGTAGAAAGGCTCATGTAGATAAAATTTTCTAGAACTTTCCACAGAAGGAAACAGAGAGGAAGCAACATTGAAATGGACATGTGAAGCTGTAGAACATGGTGAGAACAGGAAACGTTAGAGAGTTGGGTAAATACATAAAAGGAAATAGAAGAGAGAGAGAGCTCACACATTCCAGTGGAGAGCAAGACCGTGCATACAGAGCGAGCCCATGCTAACTGAAGTGCACAGACTCAGAAACCTGACATCCCTGTAGCTGAATTGGGACAGTATTACTAAATTCAAAGACAGATACTGGGGATGTGTCTCTAGTCTCTACCTTAGGACTACACATTAGTATATACTGCTATTTGGTATTGTGAATTGACTGCCTTGAACATGTACTCAAGGACTATTGTCCTGTCTTCTGTATGCAGCCACAGCATCAGATCTGGAGCCTTCTGAAGCATGCACTACTTGCTTTGCAAGGTCTTCTCCATGCTCCTGTATTCCTGTCATACTTCACCCCATGAAAGTGTGCTCTTTACTTGTTATCCCATTGATGGTTGGAGCATAGCTTACTTGTTTCCTCAATTGAAAGCCAAATCCATACAAACAGTTCCATATTAGCCTGTTAATAAAAGGTTTGCGGAGTTGCTGTTTAGTCAAGGTGGATTGTCCTGGACAATGCTCCTGCTCTGATTAGTCTTGATTGTCAATTTTGGACAAAAGATTTACCATGAATATACATTTGGTTGTGTCCATAGCAGTGTTTCTAGAAAGATTAAACTGAGGAAGGAAGACCTGCTTGACTCTGGCCTGTGATCTCAGACTGAATGAAAAGGAGAAATTAGGAGAGCCCCAGCATTGACTTCTTTCAGGTTCATGATTGAGGATGCTATGTAAATCAGCTGCCTTGCCTCAATCTCCTCCCTTCATGACTTACTACACCCTCAAACTGTGACTCAAAACACACCCCTCCTGACTACAGTTGCCTTTCAGCAGGTGGTTTGTTTTTTTGTTTTTCACATCATTGAGAAGAGTAACTAATATGCCTCCTTTCTGTCTGTATTTTCTTGCTCTGCCATTCTGCTCCTGGCTTAGCCCCCATCGCTATTATTCATCTTTTGTCTGCAGCTGATGTGCATGTGTGTGTGTGTGTGTGTGTGTGCGTGTGTGTGTGTGTGTGTGTGTGTGCGTGCGCATCCCTGTGTATGTTTAAACTTGGTTATCATACAGGATCAACACACAACCACAACTCCTATCCTCTTCTTTCCTAAATGTCTATAAACTAGAATTTTCTGAATATTGAAGCTTACAGGCTAAAATAGAAAAACATATAAAGCATGATTTTTTTTTTTGAGTCAAAAAATGAGACATTGTAAGACCGTGACAAAAAACACAATTGACAATCAGTCCCTGCTACATAGCAATTCACTGATATCTGCCTCACAAAGACGCAACCTGTCACCCGTTTTCGTGTGTTATTGCCTGCTTATATATCCTTAGACTCCTTTCTTTATTTTTCTCTCCACACTGGACATATAATCCTCCCCAGAAAGACTGTGGCAGGGATAAGGAGGAACTCTGGAGATGTGTAGATTCTTCTACTCAAGTTATGTGAAGAAGATCTGACCTAAATCTGAGTCATCCCTTCTGGTGTCAGCCCAGATTAAAGGACCTGGAAGAAGACACGTGGGCCTTTTGAACTTTTTCTGGCACATCCATGGATCCTGTTGCTGCAACATTTCTTTCTTAATATTAGAACTAATATCATTGGTATTCCATTGAAACCAAAAATATAGAATTCTCCAGGAATCCCCTAGGACTCCTAATGGGGATTGTTGAGACATTCAGCCTTGTGGCATAGGCCACTGCCAGAGTCTTCGCTTTTGCATAATGAAACAGAAACTGTTCGACTACCCATCGGCAAGCCAATCTAATCATCGATCTATATTCCAGGAATGGCTAGGGCTAAGAAGCCAGAAGCTATTAATAGGTAACTTCATCTCCCACTATTGGCACAGGCAACTCCAGGCAGAAGGTTTGCAGTTGGCCAGGCTTTAGATCCAGCATGCAGAGGCAACAAGTGCACTAAACCCGGTCCTGTTCTGTGATCTTTGGAAATATCAACACCTCTTACACTCTTAAGAAGCCTTGCATCCCATGGTCTTTCTCTCACACAACTCTGCAGAGCGACCTACACCTTCTTTGACATTCGTTCCCTCAGCTCTGGCCATATACTCTTCTTCTATATCTTCTGGCAGACTCTTCTATTCTCCAGCACAGGCTTCATTCAAACTCTTTTCTTTTTCTTCCTACAATAGAGTCTCTCCACACTACTCACTATATTTCATTTGTAATCACTTTCTGATTTCCATCTCAAAAGTCATGTCTCCATCAAAGTCTTCTTCATCTCCTTAGATTAAATGCTATTTGCTTGCTATATGCATATACATGTCGATATACCGCAGCACAATGCATTTTCTTGAGAAACATAAACTTTTCTGAAATATTTCGTATGTACATTTGTATTACATTTGTACAGAAATTACTTTTGTATCTTGAACCACAAGCACATGGTTTTAAGGAGTATCAGCTACTCACCTTTAGAAATATATACAGAATCATGCTTTTCCTTTTTAAATAACAAATTATTGAAAACATCCCCAGTTCATCTGTCATTAATTTCAGTCTATGACTATTCAGACACAGAACATTTTGAATGAACAATTAAAAATGATAACATTGCTGGCTTCTGTTTTTGCATTGCAGTAAAAATAAAACTTGAAACTGATTATTTTGAAGAATGGATTTTTTCTCCAAATTATTTCTCCCTTTTTAGTAAGGAATAGTTTATCAATAGAACTATATGGGCTGCTATACTTTATTAATGCTTTTACACCTAAAAGCACTCTAAAGTTTACCTTAGCTTAATTGCTTCCTATAGCAGTATTTTTTTCTCATACCAAAATGCCAATTTCAATTCAAAATGACTAATAGTATCATGAAAGAATTCAAGAACAGTAGAACAAGTTGATGACTTCCCTCTCAGATGATAAGAAATGGGAGGTAGCTAGATGCGGGTAGGTAGATAATAGATTGGTAGATAGGTAGATAGGTAGATAGGTAGATAGGTAGATAGATAGATAGATAGATAGATACATACATACATACATACATACATACATACATACATACACAGACAGATACATAGATAGATACTAATGTCACAAAAGTAAGAAAAATCAAGAGTATTTATAAGCAGTTGCATGCATATAGCAGCTAAAAGCTATCTGTACCTCCAGTTCCAGGAAATTCAATATCTTGTTTTGACCTCACTAGGCACCATGTGCATCAAAGCATGCATGTAGTCAAAATACCCATACACAAAAAACAGAGAAGTAATTTTAAATAAAATAATTTGTGTGTGTTGTGCAAAAGAGCAATGTTTACATTGTGTTATGGTGTTTATATTTTTTTCAGACACTTTAGATATTCTGTTTCTCAGACACTTATATCAACACAACCCTCTCCATTTAATTCACTATGGAAATTAGGAGCATCTTCCATACAGGTAAATTTTAATTTGGTAATATGATGACTATGAAATTTATTATTTATGAGTTTCTAAGTGGTACAAAAAAACATCACAAAACTAAACAAAAAGCAGTGAATATTAGGAGATCAGACTAATAGTCTAGAGGAAGCGTCCATACATAGATGGCAGACATAAATATACATGGCATGCAATATGATAATTTATCATATATCACAGATCATATATCATACATATCCTATATCCTATATCCTATATCCTATACCACACACCATATGTTTTATATTATATGTCATATGTCATATATTATATCATATATGGTATTAGAATATATATATTATAGAATAATATATATTTACATATAGAATTATAGAAAACTCTATAATTCTTTATAGAATCTTATATTTTATGTAAATGTAGATCCATAAAATAAAATATATGTTGTATATATTCATATATATATTGCATTGTTTTGTTTATGTGGAAAATTCTAACATGGGCTTTTACTCATATTATTTTTACTCAAGAGTTTTAATATGTGTAAAATGCTTTATGCTGGGCAGTGGTGGCACACGCCTTTAATCCCAGCACTTGGGAGGCAGAAGCAGGCAGATTTCTGAGTTTGAAGCCAGCCTGGTCTACAGAGTGAGTTTCAGGACAGCCAGGGCTATACAGAGAAACCCTGTCTTGAAAAAAATCAAAAAAAAAAAAAAAAAAAAAAAAAAAAAAAAAAGAACAGAAAAAAATGCTTTTTGTATGAATCAAGCTTTACTGTACAGTTGCTAAAGGGTAATGTCCTAGCACCAATTATATTTTAAAATTGATATTCTAAAGAAAAATATGTATGATTTATTTGTATTTATGTGTATATATTTGTGTATGTATATATATACATATATATATAAGTTGATATATGGACACTTACATCTATATACATATATAATGTAAGAACTATTTTTTATTTAGTTTTGTGCTATTATATAATTTGTAGCAATTCTAAACTCATAAATAATAGGCTTCATAGTAGTCAGAGTATCAAGTGAACATTTAATTGTAGGAAAGAAGCTCCCAATTTCCATATACATACATACAAACAGATAGATAGATAGATAGATAGATAGATAGATAGATAGATAGATAGATAGATAGATAGATAGATGGATAGATGGATAGATGGATAGATAGACAGACAGAAAGGTCTTGCCTTTTTCACAGTTGTTTATATCATTATAAACAATAGACTCTTCTTTAGTTTGAAAGGTTTCAATCAGACCCATTTTGCTCTAATCCTATCACGTGGAGACTTTCCAGGGTGACTCTTGTGCTGCTGGGTACATTCCCTGGGGACTCTTGGGCATTTTCATATTTGCTGGCATGTCTTCCTGTTTTGTCTAGTACTTCCTATGTCCTTGTTGTTGCTTCAGTCACTACTCCAAGGAAACTCAGTAATATTTCTTTTCCTTTTGAATAGAAAATGGGCCTTTGAAAGGTCTACAATAATCTAAAACATTGGTGTCTATTCCAATGGCAGAAGTAAAAGAAATACTATATGTAAAGAATTTTAATCCAACAACATAGCTGCTCTGGCAAGGGATCACATCCAAATACTTTCTAGATCTGTGTGATCTGCTTGGAAAGTAGACACACAACACATCCTGTAATCCCTCTGGCTGGAATATAGACACATGCTCAGTACAAACATTTAATCCCAAACATCCTAGTAAGGTTACTTTATAGAAGGGAGCAGCCATGTTTGAAAGTGACATCTAATTGAGGGCCAGACGAAGAGGTGAATCAGAGAAATATTCTACAGAATGAGTCAGGATAGCATATGCCCAACTTTCATGAGAACAGACAGGAAAGAGAGGTGACTTGAGAGAACAGCAGAGAGAGAAGAGAGTTCAGTTTAGTTTGGTGCAGTTCAGTTCAGTTCAGTTCAGTTGGTTGAATTCAACTGTGCCCAGTTCAGTTCAGGTCAGGTCACGTCAGTGCAGTTTCGAGCAGTAGAGAAGCCAGTTTGAATCAGTCTGCTTCGGAGAGGAGTTGGAGCCAGGACAGCTGACTTGAACAAGCCAGCCAGAGTTCAGGAATAACTAGAAAGGGTGAGCCTATTCAGCATTAAGTCTCCATGATGACAATTATATCTAGCAAATAAAAGATACATTTATACCTACACAAAAATTTAATCAATTTAATTTATGGCATATTCACTACTTACTATCTGGAAGAACTGCATGCTATTCTGATGTGAAGGAAATGAGTCAGCATGTTTATACTTAATGTGATAACTTTAAAACAGTGAAATATTACCTGTCTCCAGATTTTAAAATATTGTCTTAGTGTCATAGTCTCCAAATTTGATTTCTCATTTAGTGCTGGAAAGATAACAGTTTATATAAAGATTTAAATAATTTCAGAATGAAACTATAGAAAGCAGAAGAAATTTAAAACATACCACCCATATGTGTGAGAATAAGGTGAAATGTTTTTAAAGGAACAAAAATATGTAGCAGTGAGATTAGTGTGGGGAAACTCAGCATCATATCATGTTTACTTACTGGACTGAAAGGCAGAGTTTGGGAAGGCTTAAACAAATCCTCAAGTTCTTTATTGTTCTAACCCTCTCTAATCTAACTTAGAATACACTCAGTTCTGAGGTCAGTAAGGTTAAAATGTAGGACTACTTATTGAAGAGAAAAAACCTCAGAGTCAAATGCTAGTAATAACGCAAATGTGTCATACATAGATGGGTGAGTGAAAAGAAAAATAGTAACAATATGAAGGATGAATTATAAATTACTCTAGAGTTAACAGAGTAATTTTATTTCCAGCTGTGTGAATGTTTCCAGGACAGGCTAATTCTGTAGATAAAAAAACTGTGGTAGACTATTCCAAGTTATTTCTATATAAAATAATAGCACAATAAATAAAAATGTAAAGAAGAAAAAGGGCCATTAAAAACTCATGATTAGTTTAAGAAAGAATTCTATGATTTAGATTTAGAGATCCAGTTTTATGTTTTCTATCTCCTTAGTACTTGATATTTTATTTTCACAAAAAACACATCTTTGAATGAATAAAATGTTTTAAAATTACTGGAAATATAAACTTATATGGAATTAGATTGACAGCAATGCTTTCAGCTTTTTCTTGTAGTACCTGTATTATGTATCCATAATTGCATAATAAATGTCACCATAGTGTAGCAGCACAAATGCCTACAAAAAGTAACATTTATTGAGAAACATAAGCCACTTAATGTTTTCATCATTTCCTAACCCATTATAGGACATAAGGTATCAAAAAGGAACAAGTGATTCAATACTTTTACTGCTTATTGACATTAAACAAATTAGCATTTTCAAGACAAAAAGATACCCTTTAAGACTGTCAATTAATTTTAGAATTCACAAAATCTATCAGTTGGCATTTTACTACAGATAGTATGTATAGTCTAGAACAAAAGATAAAACTTAAAGTTATGAAAATTTTCATTCAATTTTTATGATTATACTGATTTTGAAGAGTACATAGAAAGGTAAGCTCATAAATCCAACATAGTCACTCACACTGTATTCCCAACACTTGGAAGACTGAGGCCAAGAGGCCTCATTAATTTAAGGTCTGCCTGAGCTACGTATACAGTACTAGTCGAGCTTAGAATACAGAGTAAGATTCTATTTAGAAAAAGAAACAATAACAAATAAATAAGTGATTGAAACCAATAATAAACATCCCTTTCTGAAGAATGCCCCTTCTAGCAGATCATCTGTGAAGGTTGCTAACTTCCTCAGTAGACTGAGCTACAGGGATACATTTGTGCTGGGGATCAAACTCAAGGCCTCATTCTTAGTAGGCAAGCCTACTAAGCTATATCCCTAAGTTGTAGTATTCTAAAACCTTTATTTACACAATGTATTGTAGACAATTTTATCTTAGTGTAAAAAAAATAATTCAACTATCTTCTAGATACACTGGGTGTATCTAAAAATACAAATATTTAAAATACAAATATTTATAAAATAACGTTAGGCATCACAATATCTGCTTTCAAATCACACCATGCAGTCATAATAACAAAAAAGCCTGGTGGTAGCAAATGGTCCCCTCAGACATGTAGTCTAAAATAGAATAAAGGACCCAAAAATAAACCTGTGCATCTACAACCATCTGCTTCTCAACAAAGGTGCCAATAAACATCCACTGGAGAAATGACAGCGTCTTCAACAAATGGTGCTACAAAATTGGGTTTCACAAGAAGAAGAGTAAATCTCTACCTCCATCTTTCATCCTGAGAAAAAAAAATCTGAAAATTTATGAAAGGCCAGAAGCCTTGAGATTACTGGTGAAGATAGGAATATGATTTAAAGGTCTAGGCATACTCAATGCTACCCTGAATAAGACTCTTTTTTTATTATTATTATCTTTTATTTTTTATTAGATATTTTCTTTATTTACATGTAAATTTCTCCTTTCCCAGTTTCCCCTCCAAAAAACAAACAAACAAACAAAAATGACAAAAACAAACCCCTGTTCCCTACCCCCTCCCCATGACTGCCACCCCACCCTCTCCCACTTATTGGCCCTGGCATTCCCCTACACTGGGGC
>NW_022196894.1:74159957-74160862 GCF_008632895.1 Mastomys coucha | reverse complement strand
TAGATCATACCTTTGATGAATAGGAAGTGTCCCTCCTTATCTTTTTTGATCACTTTAGGGTGAAAGTCGGTTTTATTTGATATTAGAATGACTACTCCAGCTTTTTTCTTGGGGCCATTGTCTTGGAGAATTGTTTTCCAGCCTTTTATTCTGAGGTAGTATCTGTCTTTGTCACTGAGGTGGGTTTCCTGTATGTAGCAAAATGTTGGGTCCTGTTTACATACCCAATCTGATAGTCTATGTCTTTTTATTGGAGAATTGAGTCCATTGATATTAATAGATATTAAGGAAAAGTAATTGTTGCTTCCTGTTATTTTTGTAGTTAGAGCTGGCATACCATTCATGTGTGTATCTTCTTTTAGTTTTGTTGGAAGATTACATTTTTGCTTTTCCAGGGATGTAGTTCCCTTTTTTGTATTGGAGTTTTCTATTTATTACTCTTTGAAGGGCTGGATTTGTGGAAATATATTGTGTGAATTTGGTTTTGTCATGGAATACTTTCGTTTCTCCATCTATGGTAATTGAGAGTTTTGCTGGGTAAAGTATTCTGGGCTGGCATTTGTGTTCTCTTAGGGTCTATATGACATCTGTCCAGGATCTTCTACCTTTCATAGTCTCTGGTGAGAAGTCTGGTGTAATTCTGATAGGCCTCCCTTTATATGTTACTTGACCTTTTTCCCTTACTGCTCTTAGTATTCTTTCTTTGTTTTGTGCATTTGGTGCTTTGATTATTATGTGGTGGGAAGAATTTCTTTTCTGGTCCAGTCAATTTGGGGTTCTATAGGCTTCTTGTACATTCATGGGCATCTCTTTAGGTTAGGGAAGTTTTCTTCTATGATTTTGTTGAAGATATTTACTGGCCCTTTAATTTGGAGTTCTTCACTCTCTTCTATACCTATTATCCT
>NW_022196894.1:74124914-74159276 GCF_008632895.1 Mastomys coucha | reverse complement strand
GTTCTTAGTGTCTCTGACTAGAGCCTATCCTGTCCCTGTAGCCCTGCAACTCCCCTGAGACTCATGAGGCCTGTGCCTCCTGGCTGGCTGCTGCTCTCTTAGAAACTCACTGGAGAGAAAATAGTGGCTCTCACCTGAGTCTCTGGGTTAAGGTGCTCCCTGGAGGTTGGCCCTCTACTTGCAGGGAAGGGGCAGAGAAGGTTGCTGATCCACCTCTGTCACTCAGAAGCTGAGAGGATCCTGTCCCTGCGGCCCTGCAACTCCCATGCCACTCATGGGGCCTGTGCCTCCTGGTTTGGCTGCTCACGTCTTAGAGACTCACCGGAGAGAAAATCCTGAATAAGACTCTTAATAGTCCAAGAATGAACAGCAAGGCTGAAAAGTGGGATTGGATCAACTAAAAAAAAAATGTCCTTTAAAGACATTTAATTGACTAAAGAGAACAATAGAAAATCTTTGCCAACCAATAATCTGTTAGAGGATTAATATCTGGAATGTGTAAAGAACTGAAAAGTCCAGCAAACAAATATAAAATGAACCCTTTTCAAAAGAAGAGGTACAAAAAACCAACAATAAATGAAAACCACTAACTTTTCAATTGGTTCAGAATTCATGAAGGAAAGAAGTGCTAGATTTGTACCTTTCGATATTGAGTTAAATTTCAACCTCTCAAAAGATACACTAAATCTGTCTTAGAGCTTTATTTAGATACAAGGTCATAGCTAATGGCATGAATGGAGTTGTAGGAGACTTTGATCTTGTGTGTGTCCTGATAATGAGAAGATACAGACAGAGATGACCAGTGAAGGCAAAGGTAGACTTTGGAGTAGTGCTGTCACATGCCATTAATGCCTGGATCTACCAGAACTTGAAAGAGTCAAGGAACCCTCTTGAACTCCTGGAACACCATGTGTTCATCAACATCCGATGTGCTCTGAAGATGTTTTAGACAACTAATTTCTGTTTATAAACTACTTATTGTTACGCTGTTCCAGAAACTCTTAGAAAAAAGACTACTACTGTCTTAGTCAGTTAGGATATCATGACAGTATAGGCTTGGTGGCTTATTATAGGCAGAAACGTATTTTTCCTAATACTAAAGAGTAGGAAACCTAAGATCAAGTTACCTGTAGATTAATGTATGCTAAGGGCCACTTCTTGATTTATAGAGTGCCACCTCTTACCTATTCTGCACATTTTAAAATATCGAGGTGATTTTGGGTGGTACTGGGGATCATACCCATGGCCTCATACATTGTCAAGTGTGTATTCTACCACAGAACACCCTATAAGCCTGTGAGTCCTCTTTTAGAAGGGCATTCATACTAATCGCAGGACCTTAGCACCAGAGAAAATCCATTCTTCAAAGGACTGATCTCCAAATATTGAATAAGGACTAATATGAAGTAGGGTGGGGGAATGAAAAGGCCTAGTCCTGTAACTCATCCAGAGCCACAAGACCTCAAATGACTAATCCTGTACTCCATTTTCTCTTTCCATATCACAACTAAAAATAATCAATGCAAGTTGTCATCTTCTCACTGTTGCTCGTGAAACTGCTTGAGAGTTAACATTTCCAAATCTGTGTTAAAGATGCCCTTAAGAATTTTAATTGATTACTGGGAAAATATCTGGATTCAATAACTGTTCAATAACTGTTTTAGTAATGTAAGCCTTTTCCCTCATATGAATGGATTCACGGGTAGAATTGTCAAGCTCTTGAGTGTACTTTGTACACCACAGAGAGTTTTCTTTTTAACAAATTCTATTTTCATATAGTGAGACACTTAATACATAGTTTGTGTGTCAATCTATACTTTTGACTTGTTAGATACATTTTTGGTAACAGCCCAGACACTCCTGAAACCAACGATATAGCCCAGGCTGACCTTTGGAATCGTCTTGTATCAGGAGTGCTGGAATTACATATAGATACAAGCTACCTTTAATGGCGATTGGGTACACTTTTGATGAGAATACATTTTGTCTTAAACAGACTAAAAGCAGATAAGCACTGAAAGATTTAGTTTTTCCAAGGATTCTACCAGGATCTTCAAGAGTCTGACATCAGTGCCTATGTTTAACTGCAGTTCTATACAGAAGAAAAAATTAATCCTGTACTCTCAGGAAAGCATATCAATATGTGTACTGGCTGGCAGCTCTTTCATGTTGCTGAATTATCATCTTAGAGAAGGAAACAAAAGTGATCGTGAGTGAAATATGTCACAGCATTTCTTACTAAAAACAAGGAACCACAGTAGGTTTTAGGTCTTTGTCTTAGACTTTTCACAGAGGTCTGTAACAAAGATAAAACCATTCCTCTTCTCATAAGTCAGGGCTTTGGAGATAGATAGGAGAATGGGCTTCATGAGAGAGGAAAGCATCAATGATCCAAAAAAAAAAGGAAGGATATGTTTATCAGACATACAAAATAATTATATTTTCAATATTTTGAAATTGACATTCAAATATTTTGTGAAGACATTAAAGCAAGTATCTGTTATATATTTATCAGTTAAAAATACAGACACGAAACCAGGCAGTGGTGGCACACATCTTTAATCCTAGCACTTGGAAGGCAGAGGCAGGCAGATTTCTGAGTTTGAGGCCAGCCTGGTCTACAGAGTGAGTTCCAGGACAGCCAGGGATACACAGAGAAAACCTGTCTCGAAAAAAAAAAAATACAGACACAAGAAATAAACAAAGTCTAAATTTAACTTAGTTTGTCAGTGTTCATGATTGCTAAGCATAATTATGTAGTAAGTGCATTCGTTTTGTATCTGTATTCAGATGGAGAGGGCATCCAGCATATTAATACTTGTATTTTAAAATACTCTTCTAAGCCGAACATTCTGTACATATTGAGAGAGCAAAACAATCTGTTTTGCCATAAGCATTCTAGGCCAAGATGTTCTCCATAATCCTTAGCTAGATGTTATGTTCATAGTAAGAACACAAGAAGAGCACCATGGTGGTGGATCTACTGTTTTAGGCAGAGTTGGGAACACACCTTCTACACCTCTGGGGTTTCGTATCCTGGAATAAAAAGGATGGCACAAGGCACAAAAGGTTACAAATAGAAATACAGATAGCTTATTTTAAGAAAAAAGGGCTGGCCCAAAAGACTCATGCATGAATCATTCCCACAAGAGTTGCCTTGTCACCATTTGAGAATGGTGGGTCTGTCTTAGACACATTCTGTTTGCTACAAGTAGCCCTGAGAGGAAGGGTTTCCAGTCTTTTAGGCCAATTGGTTCTTTCATGTGTTAATGATTTTGGATGTGATCTATACGTTTATTTATTTTTGATTTTTCTATTTTATTAAAAATAGGTTTTCTTATACAATATTTTCTAATTACATTTCCCCTTCTTTCAACTCCTCCCTGATCCTCCTCATTACCCCTCACATCTAAATCTAAATCTTTTACTCTGTCACTAGAAAGCAAGCATGCATTGAAATAAAATAATAAAATAAAGCAAGGTAAAATGAAGCCAGGCGGTGGTGGTGCACGGCTTTAATCCCAGCACTTGGGCGCCGGAGGCAGGCAGATTTCTGAGTTCGAGGCCAGTCTGGCCTACAGAGTGAGTTCCAGGACAGCCAGGGCTACACAGAGAAACCCTGTCTCGAAAAAGCAAAAACAAACAAACAAAAAAACCAAACCAAAACAAACAAAACAAAACAACAAAAAACAAGGTAAAATGAAACAAACAAACCAGAATAGGGCAAACAGAAACAAAACACCCTGCTAATCTGGATCCTCCTTTTCTGTTCTCCTTCCTTGTACTTGTCTGCAACAGTATAAAATAAGAATGGTAAAAAAGATTTCTTTCTTTTTCTCCTTTCTTTCTCTCCTTTCTTTCTTTCTTTCCTTCTTTCATTTTTTCTATCTGTTTTTTTTTTTTTTTACTTTGGATTTCTAGTACTTTTGAACTCTACCTAAGTTAGAAGCCTTATTTTCAAACTAGGAAGCTTATTTCAAGGATTTAGAATTTCAAGGAACTTTGCCTCCATCCTCCATCCCTTCAGGTATCCTGCTTTCCCTTCCTCTCTCTTCCCTTCCCCCCATCCCTCCTTCCCTTCCTTTATTTCATATACATAGCTTATCTCATAAATTTATTATCAGCAAAAGACAAAAAAGGAGGGCAGGGTGGGGCTGGAGAGCTACCACAATAAGAACACTTACTGCTTTCGACTGAGGACATGAGTTCAAATACACCATGGATGAAATGCATTTTTGAACACGTCTACCTTGTTACCTGATCATATACCCTCCTACTCCTATGCCCCCTTTTTCTTCACAGCTGGGTCCCCTCCTACTTTCTTGTTTGACTTTGTGTGTAATGCACGGAACTATAGATGTTCCATGCATTGAACTCACCATGCACAGAACACAGCATTCCAGAGGACTCTTCTCCCTCCTCTAGAACTTACAATCTTTCCACTCACTTTTGTACGATAGTCCCCCCGAGTCTTACAAGATGTTCTGTTTAGGGCTGAGTACTCAAGAGTGAACACTCTCAACATTTGACCAGTTATCCATCTCTGTATTAATCATTGCCAAGGGGGAAAAAACTTCTATGGCCAAAGGTTAATAGCAGTACTACTCGTCTGTAGGTGTAAATATTTAGAAGATAGTTTGTCTGTAATAGCTCCTTAGTTTAATAGCAGTAGGCCTATGATGTGCCCTATCATAGATTCTGCCTCAGGTTTACAATTTCAGATGTACATTTCTTCTCATGAAGCAGAACTCAACTCCAATTAGAAGATGGCTCTTCCCAATACAACCATGCCACTGTTATACCAGTGGGAATGTCTTCACAAAAGGTCAATATTTTAGTAATTATTGTCCATATTTTGGTAAGTGTGGTGTTGCCCCACCACCACCACCAATAACCAGCAGCCTGCATAGCCTTTTCTGGTATTGTGGAAGCTAGCCATTAAGATGGAAGCTTCTACATTAGTTTCAGCTTTGTTCCCTTGTGTCGTGCATCTCAAGTATGTGGCATTTTCAGAATGAGTGTTATAATGACTAGGTCTGCTGTGTGACCAGACCAGTGACAATAGCTTTCACTGTTGTGAGAACCCAAGAAGTCAACAATTCACAAGGAGATACTTCACATGTGGCTCTTAGATTTTCCTTTATTGACCTACCACTCCTCAGATGAGTATTATCCACTTGTGCAGGGTATCTTCCTTAAATTTTTTTTTTATATTATCAAACATTTTGGTTACCTCATAATTTAGTAGATTACTACAAGACTTTCTCTTGAATCGTTAAGTTTTGCTTGGCTTACCTCCATCCTAATCTTTCCCCCATGCCTCCCATTTCTGCTTAACCTTTCTTTTCCCTAGTATTCCCCTATTTGACTTTCACATCACAAGTTTTTCCCTTCCTTCCCCACGAAGGTATACTGCCATTGCCTCTTTTGGCTCCTCTCAAGATTTCCAGCATCTCCAGACACTGACATCAACTTAAACACAGAATTTAAAGCCATGACCTCTATTTGAGAGAGAATATTTGGTGTTTGTCTCTCTGGATCTGAGTTAACTCACTGAGTACAACTTTTCCTCTAATTTCATTTTTTCTTCTGCATATATTATTTTTCTTAGATGTTGAATAAAGTTTTGGTCTATACATGCACCAAATTTTCATTATCTATTTACCAGTTGACAGAAACATGGGCTGATTTCTTTTCCTGGGTGGATAAGGGAGAGCAAGTATCTCTGTACTAGAATATAGAGTCTTGGCATATCCCCTGTTGTAGAAGAGCTGGGTCATATCCTACAGTTCTAGTCTCAGATCTGTGACACTGAGATGCTGTGCTCTCTTTAGATTTTTCTTTGCAGCACTCATGAAACTGTCAGACAATAAAGTTTACTTGCAAAATGGAGAGAGAGGGGGAGAGATATGCAGGGAGGGAGGGAGGAGAGGAAGGAGAGAGGGCGGGAAGGAAGGAAGGAAGGAAGGAAGAAGGGAGGAAGGTAGTGAGGAAGAAGGGAAGGAGGGAGAAAACATTTCATTACTTTTGAGTTTGTTTGGAGTAGTTCCCATGGAATGGCTTCTGAAATTACAGGATGGGATATATGAAATCAGTCTTGAGTGCTAGGCAAAGAAACTCAGTGTGCTAACCAGTTTTATATGTCAGTTAATCTGACACAAATGAGAATTTTTGAAAAAGGAAGATACCGAGAGAAAAGGGAACCTCAACAGAGAAAAATGTCCCTTGTACATTGGCTTGTACACAATCCTGTGTACATTTTATTGATTCAAGATTGGCGCGGGAGGGCCCAGCTCAGGGGAGATAGCACTACCCATAGGGTTGTGACCTGGATGCTATAAGAAAGCAGGTTGAGCAAGCCCTGAAGAGCAAGCCAGTCCACATTACTCATTCTCTGCCTCTGCATCAGTTCTTCCTCTCAAAGCTTACCCTTCTTGAGTTCCTACCCTAACTTCTCTTTGTTGAACTATAAGCTGAAACAAATCCTTTCATCTCCAAGTTGAATTTGGTCATGGTATTTTTCACAGTGATAGGAACCCTAACTAAAATCTTGAGTAATGTGATTACTGGTCCCTCCTTGAGATAAAGGATTTTCAAGCTGAGGCAAAATGAAAGACATCATATGGACTGACTTCTACGAGCCATTAGTGATACTGAACCATCAGTTACTGATATTTCCATGAATATCAGAGACTAGAGGCCATAGAGAAGCAATAAGCATCAAGGCATGTCACACAAGAAATAGTATTTTATTCCCGGCTCACCAGAGAGGGAGAGTTAAGAAGGAACTTAATATAACAGGGCTCTGGAGGCTAGTACTGAACACTAGAGGCTCCGCTGAATCCCTGGTAGGGAATGACATTTACAAGGTGTTTGGTATATCTGAGTTTCTTAGACTAATATGTAAATCAGGTTTCTAAAGTGACAAAGCAATCTGGAGGAAGGTGGGTTTTTTGTTTGTTTGTTTTGTCACTTGTTTGTTTTTAATAGGAAAAATAGACAAAGGAATCTGCCTAGGTTACTTGAAAAGAAATGTGGCAAGATTTGTGTTGAGTTGGAGTTCCTAAGAGAAAAAGTGACAAAAAGTCAAATGCTGGACTAGAGAATGTCTGGAAAGCTTTACAGCATGAAGAACAGTTCGGGGAAGGCAAAAATTAAAAAAAAAAAAAAATAGATGAAAAGGACCAAGTTTATCGCATTGGTGGAGTGCTAGTGCCCCTGGGATAATCTGTGTACATTTCTGTACTACAAAGAGGTATTTGAAAACTGTTCGCTTAGTCCACCGCTTACTTCACAGCCATGTGTAGCTGAGGGAAAGACCTCACTGAAGCTGTAGGTGCAGTGTGTTCTCAAAGCAGGTCAGACCCAGGAAGCCATTCTGAACACTGTGAAGTACACCTGAGGGCAGCCTCATACCCTCCTGGCCCTGTGCTAGGCGGAGCACCAGTGAGCAGAGCTGGAGGGATGTGTGGTTGCCCCATGGAATGAATGCAAAAGGGCAAGGAACTGCCAATGGAAATTGTGAATTCTAGGGAGCTAATTAAGGCAGTGACTCCCAACTGTATCTCTTACCCAAAACTGCTCCTTCAGCAAATAAACATTGTTACATTCATTCATTCATTCATTTATTCATGTATGTATGTATGTATGTATGTATGTATGTATGTATGTGTGCAGGCACACGCGTGTCATGACACACATGTGTAGAAGTCAGAGGACAACTTGTGAGAATTAGTTCTCTACTTCCACTGGGTGGTTCCTAGGCACTGAACTCAGTTCGTCGGCCTGGATAGCAAGTAGATTTACCTACCTCACTAGCCCCCAATATTTCTTTTTTGAGGACCACTTGCTACAAATGACTGGATGGTTTCATACTACATTGAAACTTATTAATGCTTTTGTTTCTCCTTATATGCTGACCCCTGAGATTAACTAACACGTGCTTGGGATGGATATCATCAACTCTATTTTTAAAAAAGGTTTCCTCATAGGAGTGTTTGAGCAATGACTTCTAAAGTTTTACATGTGTGGAGAAACAGCTGAAGGAACAATTAAAATATAAGAGACTTTAGGTTCCTTTGTTCATTTGCTTTTTTTTTAAATGTATCTTAAATGGCCAAGAAGAGACATTTTCTAAACCATAGAATATAAAATGAAAATCCCAGTGCCCCTTGCATTGTGGGAAGGCTCAAGAGGCCCACAAATGGTAAGGTATATTACTGTCGATTGGATACCATAACTATATGATAAACTCTTACTGGTGACGTTACTACCACAGGGTGACTGTAAAACATGGAGAGATCAGGCTGGGTTTGAGCTCTGAGCTGTTTCCCCATTGCCTGACATCTGTAGTAGTGGCAGATACTCCCAGGCTTCTGGGATTGCATTAGCACCAGGCATTCCTACTCAGCTGTGTAGCCTGTATGCTACACCATCAGAGTATGAGGCAGGGTGTGCCACCTGATGAACTCTTCTGACACAGAGGACCTAAGCTGATACCTGGTTCTTATCCGGTTGATTTCTCTAATGAAAAGAGAATTGTTATTTCAGTGTCCTGAATTGGGCTGCTAAAAATGTCAACAGAAAAAAAAAATGTAACTCTGCGCCTTATAGGGGATAAAGGGCACTGGCTTCTGGAGACAGATATGAGAGACCGTGGCTTAGGGGCACTGACTTCCATTGTCCCAAGATCCATGCTCCAATGCAATATCAGTTTCAAGGTGTTGTTGTTGTTGTTGTTTTAAGTAACAGAACAATGAGAACCATGAATCAGGACACTTTTCAAATACATTGGTGGTAAAATGAGGTAGGTGGATTATGGAAGAGAGAAATCTCACCTAACGGCTTCAGAGACTATCTGATGGCATTCAGATCCTTTTAGTTGCTGGAAGCTAGCTGTCTGTTTGCACATTCCAAAGGATTTACCCACTAATCACAAGAATGTGAGATCAAACACAATGGTGAGCAAGGATCCGCTTTGAAGGGCTCTAAAGAAAGTTCAGAATAAATTGTAATTATGCCTGAATCTGTGGCGTCTGCTCTCTTCTGCAATTGTAGAAATTCAGATCAGTTAGTTAGGCTGGCAGAAGTTTAGTGTAATGTGGGTTTTGTGGCTATTCTTCTTTGTGTGTGTGTTTTCCAGGTACTTTGTTCACGTTTGTTGCATAAGCCCACTAAACTCGTTTAACTTGGTGGCATCATCCTTTAGTCTGTTCTTGGTGCCCTATCTGAGGTAAATACATGTTTGTTTGTGTTTTCCCAGGGGAAGTTAATGCAACAAGATAAATTCTGTGTTCTTCACTATATTTAAAACCTGCTATTTTTGAAGTGTTTGCCAAAAAATCTTATTTCTTTTATAATTTTAATTTCAAATGCACTCCAATTAAAAGTAGTTTCCTAGAACTTTTATCCAATTGAGTCCTTAAGTGTCATTTTTAACCCATCCTGGTATTTTTGTTGGCATAACTATGGTTGCAGGAAATAGTGCTTATTTATAAGACTTTCAGTGATCACTGCAACAGATGCAAGAAAACTAATTTTTAATTAAATATCAATTTTCCTTTAATGTTTATTCATATACCATTGTAAATGTAGTTTAGTTGTCATAAACATATTTAATGTTTGAAACTGAATAATGAAAACCTGGTGAGTTATTTGTAACTCAAAACAGTAGTGATCTATTTTACCATAGCAGCAGATGGTCTAAATGTAATCATTGAATTTTAAGAATTTCTCTCTGGTTTTTGTTTCCACCATAAAATGTTTCTGTAATAACACTGGTATAGCAATGACACGGTTGAAGATAACTTCTCACGGTTACAGTGATGATATCCATCTAACCTGATGATTTTATTCCTACCATGCATGCATTTCTCTGCTCTGAAATGGTGCCTTGCTTTCAAATCATTACCCCATCATCCTAGATACATAGTTGACATTATTCCATGGAAGCCACATAAAGTTTTTAGGTACTGTGCTCCAACCAGTTTGTTTCATCTATGTGATGGTTTGTATATGCTTGGCCCAGGGGGTGGCACTATTAGAAGGTGTGACCCTGCTTGGAGTAGGTGTGGGCTATAAGACCCTCATCCTAGCTGCGTGGGAGTGAGTCTTCAACTAGCAGCCTTCAGATGAAGATGTAGAACTCTCAGCTCTGTCTGTACCATGCCTGCCTGGATGCTGCCATACAGCTACCTTGATGATACTGGACTGAACCTCTGAACCAGCCCTAATTAAATGTTGTCCTTTGTAAGATTTGCCTTGCTCATAGTGTCTGTTCATAGCAGTAAAACCCTAAGACAATCTATGTGCATAGAATGTGTTGGCAAGGCAACAGAGATGTCGCATCAGTCAGTGGATAAAACAAAAAAGGATAATGGGAAGAGAGGTGGGGCAGGTCTGTGACGAGCTGTGGAAGGAAAGACTGAGTATGATCCAAATATCATACTTGAAATGCTCAAATTTAATAAAAACATTCTTTTAAAATGAGGAACATTGTGTGTGGGGGGGGTAGCTTTTCTTGAAACGTCTTCTTTGAATGCTGAGACAAAGGTGCTCGAGGGGGTAAGCATTGCAGGCATCTCCTTTCAGCTTCTTGCTATTAGAAGACAAGCCAGTTTTTGAATGAAACTTGTGTGGCAGAACTTAGGCTCCAAAGACAATCAATCTCTGTCCTGGGTTTTTAGCCGTACAAAGGTGGCTCACACGCTGAATGAACAAGGCTTGGGTTTGCTTTGTTTATAGTTATGTGGGTCAACATAGCATGGGTGTTTTAAGCCAGTTTGGTTTGTATTTCCTGTTTCTAGTGAAATAGTGTACCTCACATAAGCAGTCATGTAGCAACACCTTCTTCTGGCATGGCCTCCTGTAGACTGACTCTGACTGGGACTTACACACCGTGTTCTTGCCACTCTCTGATTCTTTCAAAGCACTCCTAGAGTATTACTTTTTTTCAGAAGAATCTTTTCTAATTTTTAGTTCATTTGATTTCTTTTTTACTAATTTATTTATATTTTATTTTCCAAAGCCACACAGCATTATTTATATTTTTTATTTTTTTATTTTATTATAAAAGAACTTACGGTGGCATAAAACTCACACCAACAATTTTAGGTCCTTACCCAAGTTTCACTATTAGGTTTTCTTTGGAAATATTTAGTATAGTAATGTATAAAACTGCAATATTAATTTAACAGATTAATTATGCATTAAAATAAACAAACTTATTTATCTTCTCATCACATGACACTATTCATTTGAGAAATTGATATATACATTTTTGAAATGCATGGTTGAACTTGTGAAAACATACCAAAACATTGTAAATGTAGACTAAAACATACTTATCAAGTATGTTTTAAAATATAAAGTTTTAATATTAATATTCTTTAGAAATTAAGGGTTGTTTTCACTTTCTAGAGGTACTTTATTGGCATCTTAGGGCAGACACCTAATGTGAAATTTTATACTCTTATTTGTAATGGTGTTATCGCCGTATTGGCAAAACGCTTCATGATTTCACACATTAGTACCTTATGTAATTATGGCAGCCATAATTTCAGATAATCCATGAGCCAACATTAAAATACTGAAAGAACATTACACACACACATACACACACACACACACACACACACACACATGTGTCACCATGAATAAGCAAGGCTCCTTCAGTTGTGAGGCAGAGCTTAGACCATGAGTAGTAGAGCCATCTACATTTGAATTCTGTAAGGATGGGACTGATTCTAAGATAGCACAAAGATTGTTTTGTGTGTACAGGTTGCTAATAAGCTTAAAGTCTTGGTTACCATAGCCCTTGATTAGTACCACCAGATTTTCTAGGCCCAGGCCCTTCCCAACATGTCCTATTTTTAGCATTCTTAGTCACAATGCATATTTGGTACTTATTTCTATACCATCCCTATATCAATGTTCTTAGTAGAATTGGGAACATGTATGCTCTGTGCTAATTTCCAAAATGAATTTTCCAGTGTGCTGATATGTGGCTAATTCTGCAACTTCAGATTCATGCCAGCTGATTTACTTGTTTTAATCTTTCTGCATTACTAATATATAATTGCTTTGACCTTCTCTACAAGGTGTGAGGAGTTGGTATCAAGCTTTCCCCTTCAGTCTGCCTCCACCCTGTTGTCTAAATGCTGATGTAATTAATTCCCTGTCATCAGAAACAGTAGAAGGTATCCCCCAAAAACTCTGATGGTCATCTCTTAAACAGGTAAAGGAACTCCTGCCAGATTGCAGTTGAGCAATTCTGCCCTTTGTACAAACAGTTTCTAATTCCCAGATTGGAAAGGGTTCGGTCATGGCTGCCTTTGAGATGAATCACCAGCTCCTCGCCTCCCAACAGAGCTCTCGCTCCTCCTGCTCTGACTTCAGCATGACAGCAGGCACTCCAGTGTTTCCTCTTGTCATTCCATAGAAGCCTCGGTTCCACTCCACAACCTTTTCCCCAGGCTGCCCCTACCTATCTACTCCCTAACCATGCCCCCCTAGCCGTTGCAGGTTTTTAAGATAAAGCATGATAAATGGATAGGGTGGAAATCACGAGTAAAGAATATGAACTTGTTGAAAGTTCAGGACAGGGATATGGCAAAATTTACCTATTACTAAGACTGAATATGTTGACATACATTTACCCATACCCAGTTCACTTAAGTTCACATTTACATCCACAGTCCCATTCTTTTGAAAACTGACATCTCGTAGCAACTGCCACTTAGAAAGAGTTTTCTTTTTTAATTTGAAAAGTTTCATAATTTAAAGGAAGTATAAGTTTCCTGAAAACAGCGAATAAATCAATTCCCAAGTCTCCTGGGTTGTTGTTTGGGTGGCTTTATTTACTTTTTTTTAAAAACACTGATTAACATTATGGTCATTTGTCTGAACAAATCATCAAATTGAATTGCATCCTTAATATACAAGATCAGCATACACCCATATGTGGTTCATAAATTTAAAAGTGTTGTCTATGAAGATATGTGATAGGCAACGAAAGACACTTAAGTACAAAGAACGTTCAAGCACAAGGAATAAACCACATGAGTAACAATGTGGGGACTAGTATAGCATGGTAGCCATAGAAATACCTTGCCCACACAGCTAGGTTTTCAAAGCTGTCACTAATAGCAATGGACATTCATTTAGTAAGAATGTCTGGGCTAATGTCCATATCTGAATGGAGAACTCAGAACGGTGAGCCTTTGACAACACAGGGGAGGGAGTTTGTGAAGGGGGTTAGAGTTCAACTTATTTTGGGAGGGGAGGCATCGAGCAGTCAGGAAAGAGAGGTAGAGACACCAATCGAGACAAAATATTGGGCACAACAGCCACAAGCTATGAAAGGGGATGGCTGAAATCTCTGCAACCTGTTGAGGGAGAATAGTTAGTGACTGATCTAGCTCACATTCCATAGGCCTGAGATTCCAGAACAGTAGCAGCTAATCCCCACGAAATGCCATCTCTGATTAATTCACAGTCTATTCTCAAGTGCTTCCCTCAACATTTGACGTAGGAGGCCATAAATTATCTGCAGTTATTAAGAGTCATACACATGTACAGGATTTATTGATGTCTTCAAGATAATTAACTTCTGAAATTGGAGTTCAGTACAGTGCAAGGGTACCAATGACATGATACATAGCATAGTGTGCTGTCTTCAAGAGGTAATGTCAGCAAGGTCGTTTGACAGCTAGGGTTGCTAATTTCCAGGACACTCACAAAGGAAATAATTAATTTCTTAATTATACCTTCTGGCGTAATTCATGGCAAGTTGCTATACTTTAAAAATATTATCTGACACAGAACTACTTATACATGTTATTATGTCTGAATATTTAAGATAAGCTTCTGTGTTTCAAATGTATATGGTTATACTTTTATATAATAATAACCTTTAATATTTAGAATTCAGATTTTATTTCAAGCTACTCCTAGAAATATATACTGTATTATATATATATATACTGTATTATATATGTATATATATATATATATATATATATATATAATATAACTTAGCCATTCCTGGTAAGTTAGAATTTCTAGAATTCTATTAGCTTAGCAATTCAACAATTATTTCTAGGGACCCTTCAGAAATTTATATGATTATCTGGGGTTTTTTGGATACTCAACAATTAAGTTAAATTTGAGAAGCCTACACCAACTCATAGGTCCATTTCCTCTTTACTTAATCATCCCTATTTCTGTTAAACTCTCTACAATCTGTTTTAGAAACATGTCTCATAAACTCCAACTCTGCTTCAAAGTTCAAATGGATGAAAGAAAAGATTTTGAAACATAGGCAAATAAATATTTGTTGGTGATTCATTTGAATGTTTGTCACTGAGTAAGAATTATAGTAGAGTCTGTTTTCTGTATAAAGGAGCTTTGTGATTATAAAAAAATTTAGATGTACTGCCTCAGTGCATAATCTCATCCAGAAAGTGAAACCAAAATTCAAGCAATTAAAAAAAAAAAAAACTCAATCACTAGCCAAGCATGATCAATAATTTCCCACTAAAATATTATTGATCACTTGCTCAGATTTTTAAGGTCTTTTTTGAATGAAACTTTAATGGTTTTGGGAAACAAAACCATTAAATTGAACCCTATTCTTCCCATTTCTACCAAATACATTCTAAACTACTGAGTATCTTTGTTTCTCTTTTAGTTTCTGTGATAAATACCTTCTCCCAAACAACTTGATGGGAAAACTATTATTTGGGGTCACAGTTCCAGGTTACATAAGGGTAAAGACTTCGAGTAGAGCCGTCAGAGGCTGGAAGCAGCCTGTCATACAATGTCCACCATTGCAAGACAACAAGGGATATTTACATGATCATCAATCTCACCTCTGCTTTTTTTTCACCCTGGGGCCCAGGGTACCATCACATCTGTGAAGAGTATCCTTCCTCTTCAATTTACACAGTCAAGAAAATCTCTTACAGGTATGGTGAGAGACCCATACACCACATAATTCTAGATGTTGTCAAGGTGTCTGTTAAAGCTAACCATCACATTCAGGTAAAAAGAAGATTTAGAAAAATAACAATTTTCAAATCATTTTCCTGTCCTGTTAGGTGAAAAGTAGAGATTTTTATCTTTTCTAAAACTTAAGTTTGCAATTCTTTTTGCCTATTTAAAGCCACAAGCTTTTATAATCATTCTGTCTTCCTCATTTCAGTACAATCTCATTCTATATGTCCTATTTTAGACTGCATTACTGCTCTGAAACTTAAGGAAGAGCTTGTGGGTGCAGCCTCCACATGTCCTTTTCTAATACTATTTCCTTCTAATTAGATAGTTTGATGTGCCTAGAGTGTCTTTTTCTACTTTTCTTTAAGTAGCACCTTATTTTCAAATGTGTGACAAAATGTACACAGTACTCACAATCTTATTAAACTTGCAATAAACAGGAAAAGTGAAATTCCTTTTAATGCTCTGTCAAAGAAAGATTAGTAAATATGGCAAGAATTATTTGAATAACTACACAAAAATATTTTAAGGAAATCAGAATAAATAAGTCAGTTAAGTTGTGAAGCAATGATATTGAGGGTCAATCTTATAAAAAGGTTTAGTTTTGTTAATTACTAGAGGATGTGTGTTTATAAATACGAATTTTTAAAGATTTACTATTATTATTATTCCTGTGTGTGCATGCACACTTGAATGAAAGGAAGGGAGAGAGAGAGAGAGAGAGAGAGAGAGAGAGAGAGAGAGAGAGAGAGAGAGAGAGAGAGAGAGAGAGAGAGAGAGAGAGAGGATAGGATTCCCTGGAACTGGAGTTGCAGGCAGTTGTGAGCTGGGTTGTCAGTCAGTATGTGCTGAGAATTGAATTCATTTCCTCTGTCACAGAAGCACACTTAACAACTGAGCCATCTTTCCAACCATAAATAAGACTTTTAAAATAGCATGTATGAGTGAGGCTCTGGGAATTAGAAAGAAATCTATTTGAAATATCCCCTGGCTCTTTCCTATACTTCCAGTTTTTAATATCCCTAAGATTTTGTTCTGAAAAATGGGAAAAAATGGGAAGAAGGTTGGGAATATATTCCCTTTTACTTAATTTGAACCATATATTGTCTTTATTTTGTGTGTGTGTAGTATGTGTAGATCTGAGTATGCATGCTTGCCTCTCTCTCTCTCTCTCTCTCTGTCTCTGTCTCTCTCTGTCTCTCTCTCTCTCTCTCACTCTCTCTCTCTCTCTCTCTCTCTCTCTCTCTCTCTGTGTGTGTGTGTGTGTGTGTGTGTGTGTGTGTCGCTGTCTCACTGACCAGCAGAAATAAGGAGGCAAACACGAACTCTTCTCCAAGCAGTTTATTCAGGAACCTTGTACTACAGAATCATTCATTCATTTCTTCTTCTTCTCCCATCTTTTTCCTCCTCTCTTTCTTAGCCCCCAGCCCTCTCAGGTTAAATACTTTCCCTGGTCCCAATCAGCATCGGCTATGTGGCAAAGCATAATAGGCTGCGGGAAATCATGCCAGCTTGCATCACAAACTGGAAGCACTCAGTTTTTCCAAATAAGGGCTTGTTTATCACAATGCTCTCTGTTCTGGCCGGAGACCAGGTGCCAAATATATAGGGTGACAGCTGCGGGTCCCCACAGTTCCCCTTTTTTGTTTTAAATGCAACCGGCAAGAGTAGAGGTCTGATCTCCAGTAACCATGAGAAGGACATTGCAATGACCCTGCAACCTGGTAGTAATATCTCTTGGCAAAATATCAAATCCATCTCTGAGAACACGTACAGCTAGTTTTTACTACAAACCGGGCTTAGTTAACATAGCCATTCGGCACATGCCTCTGTCTTAGGTGATTTGCCAGAGCCCTAACCTGTAGCAGCCAAGTTGGTGCCATGCCTTTTTCCTAGAGGTAGGACCTGAGGCATCAACCCACATGCAATCAGACGTGCTCTCCAAGAGACCGCTAGAAGCTGATCTCTAGTGCAGTGCTTAGCCTCGCATCCTGAGCATGAAGAAGAGCATTCAGAATAGTTAACCAAGCCTGTGGAGATTGTCCTGCCTCCAGGGCTGCAAATGCTTGCACTACCAAAACAGCCTGTCATTGCTACCAGACCTGCATAGATGCACCACAACGCCAATATACTGACAAGGACCAGTAAAGCACCCACGGTTCCAATACCCGCCCACTCTTTAAATTATTGAGTGCACTAGCTGTCTGAACAGTGGAACTCAATGCAATAGTAGAACTGTGGCTCCAACCGCCATGAATGTACCTGGGCATCCTGGCAACCACAGCAAGGGGGAATCTATCCTGAGGGCTACAATCTAGCTTACTCCTGTTTCCTTTACTAAGGCTAGCATTATTAACTATACAAGGGTTGGAGCAAGGACATAATTTTTCAAACGAGGCATTTCCTACTGCTCCACCAGTAATCATGGCCATGGGAGAAATATCTGTGCAACTCCCATTCTCCCCACTCAGCATTCGACAGGTGCATCTTGAGGTGGGGTGCTTTTCCTCGGCCATTCAGGAATCCAAATGGGATCTTGGCCGTCCTGTGAAAACACACAAACAGATCCTCTCATCCACATCAATACTGGATCCATTGCACAAAACCCTTAGAAGTGGAAGAGGCAGATACATGCCATTCTCCGGCCGATTTTCCTTTTCTCTCTGGGTAAGGCCATAGCCTATTCCCCTTTTTGTTTTAATTATCAGGCTCTTCATGATTAACAGAGGGTAAGGTAAATGCAAATCTAACACTGTCAGCACATAAAGGAATAGAAAAGAAACAATCCTTAATATCAATTACAATTATAGGCCATTCGCTTGGCAGAGCTGATAATAATGGCAATCCTCTTTGAACAGGCCCCATGATCTCCATTTGTCTATAAATTTTCCTGATTTTTTCTTTATTACAAAATAGGGGTATTCCATGGTGAAACCAAGGGTTTGATATGCCCCAATTCAAGCTGTTCTTGTACAAGGTGAGCTGCAGCCGTCAATTTTTCAGAGGACAAAGGCCACTGAAGAACCCACACTGTTTCCTCTGTCTTCCAAGTGATAGTTATACCTTCCTCAGCGGCCCCTAGAAAAAACCCAGCCCTTGCCTCCCTTCACGCTGCTGAGCAACAATGGGGGACTTTCCGCCTTGCAAATACTTCCTTAGACCAAAGGAAGGATGATATCCCGTGGCCTGCATAATACCACGAGAAGTCTCAGTATAATTTCCTTCATTAGTTAATGTAAATCCCATTTCTAATAATAGATCTCGTTCCCATAATGATACCAGAAGTTCAAGTACAAACGGCTGGATTTTCCCTGAATGTACTTCTGGATTTTCCCAGGGCAATTCTCTTGCACTCATGGTGGGGGTTTTTGCATAACCTAATCCTTGGAGAGTTTGAGAGGACTCTTGAAGAGGTCATCCTTTGGGCCAATCCTTCTTTGCTATAATACTTCTATTAGCGCCAATATCAAGAAGCCTTAAAATTTTCTTTCCATCCACTCTTATCTCCAAAAGAGGATGTTGATCCAGGTGTAGACTTACAAAGGCTCCATCTGATCCCATAGAACCAAACCCTCCTTTTCCTCATTCTTTATTTTGTGATGGAAACATTTCATGACAACTGGGAAGAATAAGAACCTGAGCTAATCTATATCCAGGGGAGATGGAAACAATCCTTCGGGGGGAGGAAATCATAATCTTAACAACCCCAGTATAATCAGGATCTATGACACCAGGATGAATAACTAACCCCTTTAATGCTGATGATGAACGGCCAATTAGTAACCCCACTGTTACCTTGGGGAGTGGACCCTTGGAAATCTGTTTCTATTAACTGAACGTCCATCTGAGAGGTTAGTACGAGTCTGGTGGCAGAGCAGAGGTCCAATCCTGCTCTCCCCTTAGTGGCTCTCCGCACTGGTTGGGATGCCGCAGGGTTGGCCAATTCCCCTCTGGCTTGCTCTCCATTGCCCCATATATTTGCGGGCCCTGTGGGTGAGGGCCCCGCTGCCTGTTTTTTGACCTGGCTTCACCATAGCCTGTAGTAAGTGGTTGTCCATTAATATCTCTCATTGATCTGCATTCATTGGCCCAATGATTTCCCTTTTTACATCTTGAACACAATCCAGGTTGTTTTGGACGGTCCTGCATAGCCCGTTTCTGCTGTTCTTCCTCTATTGGGACATTGCCTTTTAAGATGTCCCGGTTGCCCACACCGAAAGCATGTACCCGGGTTCAGCTTGTTACTTTGCGTTATCTGCATAACCGCAGTGGAAAGGCCTGCATTAGTTAATGGACCACCCAGTTCCCTACATACTTTCATCCAAGCTTCAAGTCCCTTATATTTGTAAGGAGTTATAGCAGCCTTGCATTCCTTGGTACATTGCTCATAAATTAATTGCTTAATCAGCAGCATGGCCGCATCTGGATCTTCGAAAATTCTTCCAGCTGCTTCTACCATTCTAGCTACAAAATTTGAAAAGGGCTCCATGAGTCCCTGAATAATTTTAGTCAAATTTCCTGCAACTTCTCCCTTGTTAGGCAATGATTTCCATGCTCTTGTAGCAAGCATATTAACTTGCTCATACACCTGTGGCGGATATCCAATTTGCTGCTTGGCAAACCTGCCCTGTCCCAAAAGCATATCCAAATCCCAGGCAGGATTACCAGCTGCTAGATTAACAGCAGCCTGTTCACTGGCATATTCTATTACAGGTGGCCCTGGGCCTGTGGGCTCCACCCTAACAGTGGACTTCTCCATTTTCTGTACCCCTTCAGACTCGGAGCCACTCTCATCAGTCTGATCTTTCTCAGACTTTGCTGACCTCTCTTCCTTCAGCTGCTCTAATGCTTCCTGTCCCTTCTCTACTGCTTTAGAACACACTTTATCCTCCAGGCAGCTCCTAATCAGTTTCCAGATTGGTCGCACTGCACCTTTTATGATTCCTTCCTCCCAGGTGAAATCCAGATGTCTCTCTAATTCATCCCAGCTGAGCAGCATCAGGTGACCTGACACCAAGGGGCAACAATATCTACCTCTGACAGAAATCTTTCTATCTTTTCTATCTTTTTTTGCTTTTAATAGCTCCTTAAGAGCAACAAACACGGGACAAGATTGCGAGTTCCCCATACTATCAGTTTTGATTCACCCTTAACGGGACTTTCTCGCTCCAACCCAGAGACTTTATTGCCTCTTTACCGAGGTCCTTCCCTTTTCGTCCCACCTTACCTAGGAACTTACCAGTCGACTGCCCTGACAGCAAGGAGTTCTGAGCTGTAGAAGATGTCCCCGTATGGGCCACTAATTGTCACTGCCTCACCGACCAGCGGAAACGAACTCTTCTCAAGCAGTTTATTCCAGAACCTTGTACTACAGAATCATTTGTTCATTTCTTCTTCTTCTCCCTTCTTTTTCCTCCTCTCTTTCTTAGCCCCCAGCCCTCTCAGGTTAAATACTTTCCCTAGTCCCAATCAGCATCGGCTACATGGCAAAGCATAATAGGCTGCGGGAAATCATGCCAGCTTGCATCACAAACTGGAGGCACTCCAAATAAGGGCTTGTTTATCACAATGCTCTCTGTTCTGGCCGGAGACCAGGTGCCAAATATATAGGGTGGCAGCTGCGGCTCCCCACATGTGAGTGTCTGTGTGTGTGTGTCCTGTGTGTCTGATGTTGGTTATCTTCTCTGATTGCTCTCCACTTTACTTAGGCAGGATCTAAGTGTGTACTGAGTGTGTACTCTATGCTCACCATTTCTTGCTAGTCTAGCTGGCCAGCTTCTTCCCTGACTCCTCTTTTGGCCTCCTTAAGTGCAGCTGCCACAGCTCGGAGGTTTACTGAGCTCTGAAGATCTGAACCCCTGTCCGCAGGCTTGGGGAGCTTTACCCACTCATTCTTGTCCCCAGACTGAACCACACATTTAAAAACTTAGCTTGAACTATTTTTATTTTGATCATTTCATTACTTATCACTGTCATATGCACTCTACTGTGTGTCCTTTTTTTTATTCCTGTTTTAATAGTTTTTGAAGATTTTATTTTGTGTTAAGTGTAACAGAGTGCCTTTTAAACAGTTAAAAAATATCAAAGCTAGGCATGGTGATAATTCTGTGGTGACAATTGCAGCTGGGCAACAGCCTTGGCTATGTATGAACCTATTTATGTAGGTACCTCAAGATGGCCTAATGATCTGAGTTCAATTCCCAGGACCATCACCCAGGTGAAAGTAGGGAGAGAACTTATTCTCACAAGTTGTTTAAGTCCCACAAATGCACTGTGGCATACCCCACCTCCATGCTAAATATATTCACGAATGTAAAATGACAATTGTGATGGAGAGTTTTATGTTGGAAACAAGCTAGAGTCATGAGTGAAGAAGAGAGTCAGGCCATCCCTGGACTGATGGTCCTGGGTTCTATAAAAAAAAAAAAAAAAAAAAAAAAAAAACAGTCTGAGAAAGATATGAGGAACAAGCTAGTAAGGAGCATTTGTCCATGGCCTTTGCATCAGCTCCTGCTGCCAGGTTCCCTCTGTGTTTGAGTTCCTCTCCTGACCTCCTTCAATGAACTGTAATGTGGAAACATAAGCTAAATAAGCATTTTCCTTTACAACTTGTTTTTGATCATGTTGTTTCATCACTCCAATACAAAATCTAAGTAAGACAATGGCAGTCAGGAAAAGAGTAAAAACATCAAAGAACGAAAGTCAAAATGGTACCATGCAGTTACAGCTATGAAATTTTGACATAATATCTATGGATTTTCTAGATTGAATTAATATGATTAATATTAATATTAATTAATATGTGTCTTACAAGCTTTCTACTGCCATGCAAGACTTTAATAAAGTATTAATATTTCCCAATATATCCAGATTTTTGATGCTGAACTACTTTTTGTGTGTTTAACATTTGATATTATTACATAGGTATATACAATTTTGGGGGGTGGTTATCTTAGTCTGGTTAGCCTGCCTCGATGAAATACCATCAACTGAGTCACTCTTTCACAGCTTGGTGAAGTGGCACTGTATAATTTCTTACTTGCTTATTAGATGACCAAAGTGTCAAACAAATTTATTCTACGGTCCTCTTTATTAGGAAATTATCTCAGCCATAAAGGCTTTGCTTCACAAGCTAAATAATTCCCAGAGACCCCATTTTCTCATGTTGCCATGTTGGTGATTAATATTCCAATATCTGAATTTGGAAGTATATAAATAGTCCGTGCATAGAAACAGTTGTGTGTGTAACTGTGGTGTGTGTGTGTGTGTGTGTTTTAAACTATTGTGCATCTTTGGTTTATAAATGCTTGATGACCAAGATATGTATAGCCATTTGTCATTATCTGTCTACAGTGGTAGAGGGTCCATTAGTGGAGAGCACAAAGCCAACATGTACAACCAAATCACCCTTATCTCTTCTTTATTCTCAACTATACTACAACTTCAAGTTGAAATTTTTTTCATCTGAAAACTAGGGAGAGAACCACCTAGCCTACTGGGTTTTATAAGGACATAGCGAACTGTGAAGACTGGCTATAAACATATTTTACATGACTGACTGGTGTTCAGTACTCAGTGTCCCAGGACCCTTGCTATAGTGCTAAGTCTGGAAGCAGAAACCATCATACCCAACTAGTTTGACAATAGTCCCATGATTTAACTAAGCTAAAGAGTAAGAGTCTAGCATGGAATTTAGCAAGCATCCGGTATGGAACTAACACAATTTCCTGTTTACTGTCAGATGCTAGTAAGAATAGTTGAGAAAAGCAGTTGTTTCTCTCTAGGAGACAGAAGTAAGCTCATCAGCTTCCTAAGGCTCAGTAGGAAGTTTCGTTGGAAAAGTTTCTCGATTTTGATTCCTTTTTTTTTTTTTTAAGGAACCTAGATGGTAATGTTTTCCCACTCAAAATTTGTGTGTTTGTGTGGGGGGCGGTGTGAGAGGGGAAAGACACAGGTTAATATACAGTGTCTTTCTCAATAACTTCAACTAATCTGTTAAAAAGATTTATTTATTCTTGTTGTATCTTCATGAGTATTTGCTTCCATGTATTTATGTGCCTCTCATGTGTACATGGCTGCACAGAGGTCAGAAGGCTCTGTTGGATATTCTGAAACTGGAGTTACAGAGGTTTGTAATCTTCCATGGCTTTCAAAGATTTGGTGGGTGGTAGGAACGAAACCCAGGTCTTCTGTAGGAGGAACAAGTACTCCTAACCATCTCTCCAGCCTCCACATTTTATTTTTTGAGATAGAGTCTCTCAATGAATATTGACCTCACTGGTTTGCCTAGACTCACTGGTCTACAAGTCCCAGGGATTCTCCTGTCACTTCCTTACCACTGTAAGACTATGGGTGTGTGCCTATGTGTCTGGTTATGATAATATGGACTCTTAGGGTACATATCAGGTCCTCATACTTTCATGGAAAGCCCATTGCTCACAGATTCTTCTCCACAAGCTTAATTCTGTCTCTGTCTTTCTGTGTGTGCATGTGTGTGTGTGTGTGTGTGTGTGCATGTGTGTGTGTGTGTATGTGCATGTATGTGTGCATGCATGTGGGGGGGTGTGAGTGTGATGTCACCAACAGTAGCAGTATAAACACTATGGAACTGACTTTTAATGTAAAACAATATCCAAGTGCTGATTGCCCGGCATCTGACTGACTGTTTTAGTCTCTCAGCTGGTGCATGCAGAGGCCATTTCGCCAACTGATATTGTAGTCTTTGATTCATTTATTAATTTTGTCATAACTTTCTGCTTTGTCTTTATTATTTATGGATCAATCTTCTTGTCTTTGCCATAGTTATTGTCGCCCTTGCCCCACATTCACTTTAGACCATCCAGTCATAAAGCAGCAAGTGTCATTCCTAAATCCTCTGTGACATGTAACTAAACTAAGGCCCTGTTAGCCTGCATATCCTCAACAGAGAAAGAATCCTTAGGGGACACAACGACAGTGAAGACCGAGAAGTCATAACCTTCTTGCTTGTCAGATGCATTGAAACCCACACCTAGTTGAACAAACAAAAATAGATGACTAAAGCTATTAGTCACTCCAAAAATATGAAAGACGCATGTGTAATTTAAGCCAGGTGTATTTCAAGGCAACTTGGCACAGATGTGATCATTAGGACATGGTTTGTGGCTGTCAATATGTGTCATTTATTAAAGTAGAATTCATCAGGATTGACACTCTGTATGCTCAATAAACCAGCAGATGGTGTGTGACAATTTCTTCAAGGTGACATCAAAAACATTCCATGAAATCCCTTCTTGTTTCTTTCAGCAAGAATATTTCAGAACATATTTTCATTTGCAAAATAAGAAAGATAGCAAAAACATTTGATGAAATTTTGTGTGCAGTGGTGTGTGAATGGGAAGGACTGTCTAAATCTGGCAAGTTGATCTGTGTGTGAAATGCGATGGAATTTATAGAACACACTTTGCCAAAGCAGAGGAAATTATAATGCAGAGGAGGAATGCAGCAGATCATCGGATTGGAACCTGGCATGTTGCCCACCCAAGCAGAAGCTGAATGAGATCAGTGGAATTTGAAGATGAGCTGAAAATGGATTTTAAATATTTTCTTATTTTGCAGAGGAAGCCAGTAAAACATACACACAGAAATTGCAACGTCTGCAGTCTTGACTGGGAATAACAGCAAGATAGAGATGTTGACAGTCATTAACATTTGTTTTTTCATTGAGAACCACTAGAGTTCACCAAATAAAGCCCAAATGGTATGAGTGGAATACATATTCTTCACAAATATGTAAAAACAAAACGCTTATAATAGAATTCTAAGGCATAAGTTAAACTCACTAGCAATGGAATCAACGCATATGGCTATTTCAATATATGTGATTAGCAGGTTCAATCAATAGAAGTACATTTTTATTAAGAACAAAGGCTGAACTATATAGTACCAGGGAAATATATTATATATTAAACATGGAAATGCTGTTTTTCCAGTGATATGAATAAGCAGTATCATATTTAAGTGACACAAACTAATCTTGTGGGAAATTTTCTAGTTCCTAATTAATTTTTCCTGACTTGAAGCTAGTTGGAAAAGTGGTCGAAAGTTCCTTTTCAGCTGATAAAATGTTTTCCGTCATCATCTGCAAACAGTCCAAGACCTCATTCAGTATATTGATGAGGGCCTTTGAGGAACTTTTTGCTTTTGCAAAGGCTCCATCCACTTATTATCAGGCAGAGGGCTGTTTCTGCCAAACAGAACATATGTTTTCATGATGTACTGGTAGCCTACTGCCCGCTGATGGTGCTGCCTGGGTGCTGCCTCGTACAGTCCGTGGTTCACTCACTGGGACTAACCAAAGGTTTTTCATCATATCAGGTCTTTATAACACCAGGATATGCTTGTTCTGAGAGTCACTCACAGTGAGGTGTTGAATCATGCAGACTGTCCATGCTTTGCCTTTTTAAAAATTATTGTTATTAAATCCATTGCGTCTTTGACATGAGCCAATTCTCCAACCCTTAGATGTCTTAAATGTCAGATTTTTAAATCACTATTTTTTAAAATGTTGTCCTATACTCCTAAACTGCACACAAGGATGGCAAGCATAGTGTCTGTGTACCATATTTCCTGGAAATATGCCAGTGTGCAGTGAAGAAAAAAAAAAGCATAAGAGACCAAAGTGTGGGTGCTCTGGTCCTTCTTAGAAGGGTAAAATAAAATACTCACGGAAGCAAATACAGACACAAAGTGTGCAGCAGAGCCCGAAGGAATGACCATCCAGAGACTACCCCACTTGGGGATCCATCCCATATACCGTCACCAAATGCAGACACTATTGTGAATGCCAAGAAGTGGTTGCTGACAGGAGCCTGATATAGCTATCTCCAGAGAGGCTCTGCCAGAGCCAGACCAATACAGGGGAAGATGCTTGCAACCAAACCTTGAACTGAGCACGGGGTCCCCAGTGGAGGAGTTGAGAAAGGACTGAAGTAGCTGAAGACGTTTTCAACCCCATAGACAGAACAACAATATCAACCAACCAGAGCTCTCAGGATCTAAACCACCAACCAAGGAGTATACATGGAGGGACCCATGGCTCCAGCCATATATGTAGCAGAGGATGGCTTTGATGGGCATCAATGAGAGAAGAGGCCCTTGGTCCTGTGAAGGCTCTATGCTCCTGTGCAGGGAAATGCCTGAGTGGAGAGGTGACAGGAGTGGGTGGGTGGGTCAGGGAACACCCTCATAGAAGCAGGGGGAAGGGGATGAGATAGGGGGTTTCTAGGGGTGAAATCCGGAAAGGGGATAACATTTGAAATGTAAATAAAATATCCAATAAAAAACATGAAGAACAAAAGAGAGCAAAGAGTGGGTGGGAAACCTAGCTACTTGGTGGATTTTGTGAGGCAGAAAACTTCTGAGTGTGGCAGACAGGGATGGATATGATTAAAGGTAACTTCTGTGAGATTGCTCTAATTATTACGATTTTAATAATGGCACTTAGAAAATTTAAAGCCTTTCTCAGTCTCAGAGAAAGGAAGTCCTCCTTCCAACCTGAACTGTATAATTGTATCCCTTAAACAACCTAACAGGAGAAAATGTCGTTACAGTAACCATGTTACGGAGGCTCAAAGATACCAAAAAGTCTTTCCAAAATGAAGATGCTCAAGGCCAAAGGAACTGGTCCAAGTGGCCTCATTTTGGTTGAACAGCAGAAAAAAACGTTTGCTTTGGCAATTCTTTCCTCTGCTTTATGTTGCTGTCATAGAAAATGAAAAAGGAGGGGTCTTTTATTTTTGTTATTCTGGTTATATTCTGATAATATCTTATATGCAGTTAAGAACCTAAAACAAATAAACCAAATTGTCCCTAGTATAACTGGGAAAACACTATAAATCCACTCATCATTTTAGTGTGAAGAAACCCTCTGAATTTGGTGTACTAGAGTAAGAAGCAGCCCCTGTATACTTAGGAAAGGTAAATTCTGCCAGGTATCCACACTAAACAGAACCACTGAGATGTGCTTCAGGGCTGCATTGCCTCAGACTGTCAACCTGAGGCTGTGGAAGACAAGGACAAAGCTAGGCTGAAGATAGTGCAGTGAGAGTTCAAGAGACAGCAAGAGGACCTAGCGAAGACAGTCTGTACTTTATCGCCCCTACACAGCAGCATCTATAAACAATGTCAAGGTGAAACAGTCCTGACAGGAAAAGGGTTATTATCTGGTTTATATACTCAACAGTTGCTATGGCTAATTAGTAGTTGTTAATAACATGTGTACAAGCTTCAGATGGACACGCTTTAATTACTGTCTGTTAGTGAATGTTGCATACTATAAATACACAGAAGTTACTCTGCAAAGTTTTGGGTAGAATTACTGCTACATACACACACACATACGCATGTGCACACAGGGGCAAACACACACACACACACACACACACACACACACACACACACTGAGGAGCATTTCAACCTTTCTGAGTTTGCTTTAGTGCATTCTGTCTTGGCTGGTTACACACACATGTCCCTTCTTTACACAGTAGATAAAATATGCATCACACCAGCACACTGCAAAGATCCTGAGGAACTTGCCTTGCCTCAGTCCCAGCACTGTAAGTGACTCCTGTGTGGTCTCATTAGTGTCTAAAACCTAAATCAGTGGAAAAGGAGGATCTGCAAATTTAATTATTTTTTATTTTGGTAAGTGCTTACTTCAGGTTTCGTGAAGTACTTTACTAAGTCTGAGTAATGGTGCTTAAACTTCAAACTTGTGCTTTTAACTAATTTTTTTTTTAAATTAGAGAATAAATAAAGAAAACAGAAAAGGCAATGCCATTACCCATTACAGTTTTTCTTTGTTTAAAAAAATGCATTAAGGTACGAATAAATGTATTAATTCATTATCACTTTTCCCTTGGTATTGTAATATTTATATACTTTTGTAATTGAGAGAAACATACTCCACTCTCTACATTTCTTTACTGGAGATTTTCTTGAGCTCAGGGATCTTTTAACACACACACACACCACAGAACTCTAGGTGAGGAGACGGCTCAGTTTTCTTACCACTCTTAAGTTTAGAGTCCTAGCACCCATGTGACCAAAATAATATTGGGATGGCTGAGGGAGAGACAAGAGGATCGCTGGTGTTTGCTGGCTGCACGTCTAGCTGAAAACATCAAGTCTCTCACTGGTTCAGTGAAAGACTCTGTTTTAAGGTAACTAGGCAAACAACAGTAAAGAGATATGCCTGATCATCCTCGGGCCTCTGAATAAATCGGTATAAGCACAAAAATGAATTACACACACACATACACACACACACACACACACACACACACACACACACGGGAGGGGGGGTACACACCTAGACACAACAAAATACAGGAACAACCCTGCCCCTCCCAACAAAATCTAAATATATTTACATATCTGGAAGGAGCTCTATGAGAAGTTAAAAGGCTGGTCGCTCTGATTTCCTGCCAGCTGGGACCCTATTTTACCTCTTCTATCATCTTCTTCCTTAGTAAATATAGCTAGTTATACAACACAATCTTTTCTTTTTTTGGAGCTTATGATGTCATCAGAAATGGCAAATGTATGCCAGCACTTAGGGAAAAAAGAATGAAGTGCTGTTTGAGCACTGAAGGAAAACGCTGCCAAGTGTCAGCGGGAGGGAAAAGTGAGCACGAAAATTCCAATCATCATAATCTTAGTCGCAGATGACTATTTAAGATGTACCTACCTCGTATCTCACAACGAACTTATTCTAAAGGGAAAGGCTCAGTGGGGGATGAATGGTACATTTTGGTAAAGGTACTGAGGAATAGCTTGTTCTTCAGTCCTGACCAGGAGTAAGAGTCTATGAACTTTCTCTGTCAATTATTGAATTCTTTTTTGAGGAAGGTCTTAAAAACATTTTGGAAATTCCTAAAATACCAAGAAATCCTAATAAGAAGTCTTTTTTTTTTTCTTTTATCTCCTTCTTTTGTCTAGTTGTGCTAAGAATGGAACCCAGGGCCTTTCAGATGTTAAGCAAACACTGCTCCCCTGAGCTGTACCACAGTCTAATGGTCATAATAAACAAATGTAATACATATTTTTTCAGGTCCAAATGTGGGAACATAAAACCATGCAAAGGCCTCAAATCCAACACTTGAGATGTATTTGAAACAAAATTGCCAGAGGGGGTGATGAGTGCTCCTCCTGATGGGTGGAAGTTACTGTCTTTGGGGAAATCCCAGAGTTCAACAAGCCCCAAGTCTCCAACAGAAAACCCACCCCTGTGATCATGTATCTTCCCCGCCAGCTAAGCAAGTGGGCTAAGTGATCCTACCATTCTCTGTATAAAAAGCAAGTTCTATACACAGGAGGTCAGAGATTACCAGGAGAAATGCAATGCACAAACTGTTCACATTGAGAGCTCTTCAGAACTCTGGGAAGCTTCCACTCTAAAATGAAAGTAAGGAAGCATTACTCGCACAAAGGAATCTTTGCAAATCTTTCGTTTCCAGCATGGGCATCAGTGGCTCACTTATAACTCCAGTTTTGGGGAATCCAACACCCTTTGGCATTTTCAGGCAGCTATTTGCCTTCATGAGTAGCAAATCAGGGGTTTGGGGGAGATTTGATTTATATTATCTGTCTATTTATTTCTATACACCTTGATTATGTAAAATTATTCATTCAGTCAAGACATTGATACCACATCTGTGACCCAGGCTTTTAAGTTTCTTACTTCTGGCTCAGAGAGTTATGATTACATTAGAGGTTGGAGGGTTTTTAAGAGAGTATGTCTTATCCATCTGGTTAAGGGATTTTTTTTTAGTTTCTGTAGCCTATTCCTGCCAGTTCTGGAATGGGGAGACCCTGAACACTTTCGGACTTCTGAAAGCAATTCTATTTATTTTCATTAAGTTCCTTACTTTTCTACAAGTACATGCTGAAGGAGATGTAGTAATGCTAAAACTATACTGGTTGCTTGAGGTCCTGGAGGTCTGGGAAGTTAGGCACTTGCTAACAGAGAATTTTTTTTCAGTTTATCTTTAATATTTAAAAACAGAAGGTAGTGTTCCGGTTTGTTCCCCATTGTTATAGAATAATATTATAGACAGGCTAATATTTATTTTTACTTAAGCATTTGTTTTTAGTTTTTGAGATTATAATGTAATTTTATCCCTTCCCTTTCTCCACTCTAAAGCCTTCCATATACTCTTTCTTGATCACTTTAGAAATCATGACTGCTTTTTTTATTAATTATATATACATATATGTATGCATGTGCATATACATATGTATGTATACACACATACACATACACACATAAATATAACCTACTTGGTCTGTATAATGTTACATGTATGTATGTTTTCAGGGCTGATCATTGGTATTGGATAATCAATTAGTATGTTCCTTTGCAAGAAAACCTATCCAGCTCTCAGAATTTCTGTAGTTCTTTGTATACGTTTGATTTCTTGCTGGTTTTCCTCATCTATATAAGCATGTGGCTGTTTATGTTCAGTTCATGTGTAGGCAGTCGTGCTGGTGAATATTTACGGGTGTAACTTCTGACACTGCTAGGAGACACAGCTTACAGCAGGCTCCGTGATCCTCTGCCCCATACAATCATTCCCTTGCTCTTCGGCTGTGTTTGCTGAGCCTTACTACAGTTGTATTGTAGATGTATCAGTTGGTACTGGATCCCACAACTCTGCATTTTATTTGGTTGTTTTTTTCTGCAATGATCTCTGCCTGTTGTGATTAGCAGCGTCCTTAATGAGGGGTGAGAAGCGCACTCATTTATTTACAATTTAACTAAGAATTATGCTGCTTTTGTTAAGTGACTGCTGTAGATTTTTTTTTTTTTTACTAGTCCTGGGTAGCTGGTTAAGTCTCCAGTATCAGTTATGCTTTCCTTCTTCTTGAGCAAGGAAAGACTGAGGATTATATAAAAAACAATAAGCATGCCCTATGTGTCAAATACTATTATACCTATCTATCTAAAAATCCCTATGATACAAAGGAGTCAGTATATAAATATGCATATACAGTTTAAATAAAAATTCCCCATCTGAGCTAACAATTCTCCTTTCAAGAACCAAAAGCCATGGATAAACCCCAACACTTGGGATAAACTGCCTTCTTTTGAGTTATTGGTCAGAGTTGCTCAAGAGACTCAGAAAACATAGCGACTACTGCGGCTCTTACCCCCTGTTATCCTCCAGAGGTGGAGGGAAGCTCCTCTTGCTGATGACATGTATGTCATGCACTGAGCACAGATGTCCACTGAGCCAGAAATCATTCGAAAGCCTCCTCCCCAGAAATAGCCTTCCGAAGTGCTATCAGATGTGATGCTTAGGAACTACAAAGAGGGCCAACACCACATGATAATCTGAAGGGTGTTTTACATGGATTCCAGTCACTCTTCAAGCTATGCATGGAAAACATGTTTTTACATACCTAGAATGTGATTAGTATCTCTGATATCTAGCCAAAATAACAATCAAGTAGCATTCTATTCCAAGTCTGAAAATACCAGTTGAAGTCAGGCAAAGGTGCATTAGCAGGATAACCTTACCCTTCTTTATATATTAGGGAGACTAGAAAGTACTTATGCCTGGTGTTGACTATTTCAACTTTGCAGTCCCAGTCCTTCACTGATCATATCAATTTAGGATAGAAAGGAAACTAAGGGAAAAGAGATAAATACAAAATGCAGATGCATGGAAAAGCCATTTCATGCATATATTCTTTGGTTCCAAGATATGGCTGTCTAAATGTTTCTCAGTTTTGGTTGAGGTTAGGCATAATTGAATACATAAGGTTTATTTTGAGAAACCACTTAACACCAGTTAAGAGTTTAGGGTGCAGGCTCAGTGGCAAGGCTTTCTGCTTTCACTGTGGCTCTTCAATTTGATGCTTGAGGAAGGGTAATTTAGTCTCCTTTTGCATGTATGTGCACATCTACAAAGTAGGTTAGTAATAATCTCCCCCGCCCCTTATTGGACGTTTGCAAGGGATGCTTGAATGTAGCAAGGCTTACATGTGTACACATATTAACAGTGTGATCACACCGAGGAAGAACTTTATCAGCATGTTCTCTGCCCTACTGAGATGGCATAAAGAATAATTGTGGATGTGTAATACTTATACCATAAAAAGTAGGGGAAAGCAACTTTATCTCAGATGTAAAGACATATACATCAGTGTAGATGATCCTACACGATATGTTATTTATACATAGGTTGTGGGAGGTTAACTTTACCCAGTGAATTCTTTTGGGATAAAAAATTCATTCCAATACTTATCTCCATAACTAGTACATGTTGAGGTAATAATACTTAATTTGGTTTTTATCTGTTCTGTAGACTACTGGTTAAGTCTTTTTTTTATTAGATGTTTTCTTTATTTACATGTCATAACTCCTTTCCCAATTTCCCATCCATACAAAAACTGAAAAACAACAGCAAGAACAAACCCCTGTCCCACCCCACCCCACCCCCGCTTCCCCCTGCTCGCCACCCCACCCTCTCCTGCTTACTGGCCCTGGCATTCCCCTACACTTTGGCATAGAACCTTCACAGGGCCAAGGGCCTCCCCTCCACTGATGACCAACTAGGCCATCCTCTCCTACATATGCTGCTGGAGTCATTAGTCCCACTATGTGTACTCTTTGGTTGGCCGTTTAGTCCCTGGGAGTTCTGAGGGTACTAGTTAGGTCATATTGTTGTTCGTCCTAAGGGGCTGCAAACCGTTCAGCTCCTTTGGTCAAAGATTTATTTATTATTATATGTAAGTATGTTGTAGCTGACTTCAGATACACCAGAAGAGGGTGTCAGATCTCATTATAGATGGTTGTAAGCCACCATGTGGTTGCTGGGGTTTGAACTCAGGACCTTTGGAAGAGCAGTCAGTGCTCTTAACCACTGGGCCATTACTCCAGCAGGTTAAGTCTTAGAAGGTAAAATGGTATGAAAATGTGTAAGTCAAATGAAAACTGGATCCCCAGTCTTTCTAAGGGAGGTATGACACATCACCCCAGGGATCAATGCTGCCACATGACCCAAGAGTAGGACAGAATAATACTGAGGGGGAAGTACAGTCCTCTCTACTAGAGAGGTAAGAAAAGCTCACACTGCAGAGGCAGATGCCAACAACAAACCATCTCACAGAGGTAATCAGATCCTCCAGGTGGCAGTGGGAGCTGTGTGACCAGCCTTCCCATAGCTGGCAATCTTCTGGCACATAAAACATCACTAAGAATAGCTAATTAGCAAAGTGACCACTAGTGAGAAAACCCCAGAGGATATAGAAGAAAGTAAGTGCAACACAACAAGATTTCACATACAATCCTCATTGGCCAGATATTTGACCTTTCTAATCCAGTGAGAACAAAACTATGGTAAGTACATTGTATGAATATGTTGGAACAGGCAACTCAAAAACTTGTAAGGGAAATTTTAGGGTAGTACCAATCTAAGTCGGTCTGTACCAGTGTATCTCACAATTCCTGCTCCAGAATCACATCATATTGTATTTCTGTTATATTCTAGAAGTTCTACATTTAAACTTCTGGATTCATTTTGACAGTAGTTGAATTGCCAAGAGTGAGATTGATGGATGATAAAAGAAAATAGATGACAACAGTCTTCACAATGTTCAGAACTGTTGCTGTCCAGATACCTAGAAAGACCACACTAAAATATGTCTGTAAGTGCAGTGCTTTTTAAGCAGAACTATGAAAAAGTAAATCTGCTAGCACAAGAGCTGGGGGTGAATAGGAGTGTTTGGTTACAGACCTTTGAATATTTGTGTAAAAACAATTCTGAAAAAAAAAATGGCCCTTGATATTTTGAAACAGCCAAGATTATTTTCACCTGTTTCTCCTCCCAAAAGCCAATCACTGCCAATAAATATTTTTTTAAAAATGAATCAGTAAACAGCCACAGGAAGCTCCACTCCCAGGTGCGCTGACACACCCGGGATTAGAGGTGAGCAGGAACCAACATCTGTCCCAACACTGGGAGTAACTAGGACCAGCGGGACCAGGCACACAGGAACTCTGCCAGCTCAGTGACTTAGGTTCCTTCCAGTCTCTCTGGGCTGGGGTCCACAGCAGACCTTGGGCGCATTCTCCGCAGCCAGTCCCACAACACCCAGAGGAAGCTCCGCTCCCAAGTGCTCTGAAACACCCAGGATTAGAGGTGAGCAGGAACCAACATCTGTCCCAACACTGGGAGTAACTAGGTCCAGAGGGACCAGGCACACAGGAACTCCGCCAGCCCAGTGACTTGGGTTCCTTCTGGTCTGTCTGAGCTAGTGTTCTGAGTAGACCTTGGGCACAAGCTCTGCAGCCAGTCCCACAACACACAGAGAAAGCCACAC
>NW_022196894.1:74091137-74124217 GCF_008632895.1 Mastomys coucha | reverse complement strand
CCAATTTCAGTGAACTCAAAACATCATTTAGCCGACGTTTAATATGAAATGTATAACGAAGAATAGCTGAGGCAGTTAATATTTGTGTGTGATAAAAGACTCTAGCCAGAAATAAGTTTATATCTTAAACAACTGGCTATCAAACTAAGACCTTAAAGAAGAAGGAAAAGTACTGGCAATATGGTTCCATGAGTAAATGAGATTACAGCCAATCCCAAAGACCTGTTAGATCTTCAGGAGAGAACCAACTCTTGCCTCTTGATATATATATATAGATAGATAGATAGATAGATAGAGAGAGAGAGAGAGAGAGAGAGAGAGAGAGAATAAATGGGAAAAGAGAGAAATGAATAAAATCAGAAGTTCTCATTAGTTCGAAGAGAGTAGTCCTTATTCTTAAGTTAGTGGTATCTGCTATTATCATTTGTACTTATTGTCACTCTTTTTATTTCATTACAGAGTCAGGTAAACCTAGTTCCCCAATATCAAAGCCTCTTGCTTGTACTAACTTATCTGGCATACTCAGGTTGCTTCAAGCTCCCATGACACCTGCTTGAAGACACCCTTTTATTTTTCATCATCCTCCTGGTTGCAAAGCACTAAGGGCTTACAGCCTATGCCTTTTACATAGTCTAGCATAGTGTAGCAGAGGATTCTATTCCTTCATGTGCAGCATGAAGCCTTTACTATCGCAGCATTCTTAGCTACTTCTCTTAGCTTCCGGGCTTTGGTTATGGAAAGAGTTGCTGCTGTGGAGCAGAGTTAGATGGCAGATATGCAGCACTGGAAAATGACTTTGGTTTCCTGGGTGTCACCTTTGAAAACACCTTCAGAGATTTGAATTCATAAAGCCATGAAAACTGTTTTGAAGTTACTTGTGTATAGGTGGTAACTGAGGTGGTGAAGAAATTCACATAGATCAAGTAGGGTAGTGAGAAAGAAACAGGAAAAGATGGAATTCTGAAGTTGAGACAAACAACGATATAAGAAGAATAAGGGAATTTGCAACATTGTGAGAACAAAAAAAATGGGAAGAAATTTAGGGATTAGGAGACAGAAGAGGCTGATGTATCATTTTCAGATACAAGGCTCTTAAAGTAGTCTATGCATATATGTATTTATCTATCATTTATCTACTTACTATCTATCTACAGTCTACCTATAGACATATATTCCTAACTTATAGAGATACTTTTTCTTCATCATATCTTTTCATGCCTTATATATAGACTAGGAATTTATAAAGGCAAATGAACAAACAACAATCTATTGGGTTTGTCAAGGAATGAATTGTAAGACTGATGGCCAGGGTAAAAATTAGAAATCGTACTCAGCCTTGAAACATTGAAAATTACCAAACAGATAATAAGTTCTGAGGTTGAGATCCACAAGAGAGATATTTTGTACTTTTGAAATACATCTATGTTCATTATTTTGGTCAACTAGAGTAGATACAATTGTCAAAAACATTTTTGTAACTTAAGAGTACAGTATAGTAGATCCACACAATTTCACCACTACTTTATTTGAAAATAAGATAAAATCTAGCCTGGTGATATCACCTGACTGTCCAGGGTTGGGAGTTGAGGGTGAGAAGGAATGGAAGAGACTCTAAGACTATAAATCAGTTGCTGTGGCTTTAATTTGAGTACATCCAGGATGCTCTCTCTACAGATTATATAAATGAAGGTTGAGGAGTCCAAAAAAAAAAAAAAACAGAGTTGTGCATTTATGTTTTACAGGTAAATTTGTTTATTTCAATATCAAAATATAAAATTAAAATCTTTACAAAATAATATTTGATTAAGAACACAAAGTAATTAATATAAGTGATTGTGCTGCGATGTATATATTCTCTGGAGACTAACTTTGTCAGATGTAAGAAAGCTGCCTTGCCTATTTTTAAAGATTCAAATTACATTTCTGTACTTTTAAGTTTAGTGTATCTTAGCAACCCATCAAATAGAATATGCATGCCTAGGAACAAGGCAAGATTCACACTTCTCTGTGCTTTATGGCAATATTAACATCCAGGACTTGTTGTAACAATATCTGGATTAGATACTACCCCCATGATATAAGAAAGACACTTAATTGTAATGTATTTCTTAGAGAAAAGAGTCCTTGGGGAATTGTTTGGTTTATAGAATACTTTAGAGAGCGAACCAGAGTTATTACCAAAGAGTCTGAAACACATTATAAATTCTAAACAGGCATTTGTAACCATGAGGGTGTTGAATGATACTTCTTAAAGTGATGGTTTGTGAAGAAGTTGAATATCCTGGAAATGATCATTTTACAATTACAAATCAATTCATAATATACTGAGCATCTGTCATGACCATGTGCATTGTAAAGAACTAAAGAGATGCATTAAAAGTGGCTGTTTGGGTCTTCAATGACCTAGTGTTTTAAGGGAAGAAAAACAGCTACCAGTAATTATACAATGAAATGAGAGAAATATTAAAAGATATGTTTCATGACTGTAGTACAAACATAGTAATGTAAGAAAAATATCTTTATCAGAGAATATGTGTTCTTTACTCTGCACTACAGAACACATTAGCCTTTATATGTAAGAGTAAAAAATGATCCCCACGCTTATTTTGAACTGTACTTAAATGGCATTTGAATAATTTTTTCTTATAGAATTTACTCATAGAATTATCAATGCTATGCTGTTGGTTTTTTTAAAAAACATGTTTTATCATGGTTGTAAAATGTGACAAATTATTACAAAAATGCATTTACCTGGGCCAGTGAGATGTATCTGTGAGCAAATAAATGTACGTGCCACAAAATCTTGTTTCTTTGGTTCTATCACATGAAGGAAGGAGTCCTCCTTGGACTGCACCAGCATGCTGCAGCTGGTAAACACACACACACACACACACACACACACACACACAGTCAATCAATCAATCAATCATTAAATCAATACATATAATAAGACTCTGATGACTAAAAAGCAAACCATATTGTCTCCCTGAAGGTGTATTTAACCCTGACCTCCGACTCCTACAGAAGTTGACTTAGCTTCTGCTGGCTGTGCTTCGGATGCTCTCCCAGTCTCCTTGATGAACTCACTGTAGCTAGACTTGCCTTCAGAGTCAGAATTCATGTTTTTGTTGTTGCTGTTTTAAAACTCAGAAAAGTATTAGCCGTTGACTAATACAGGACATATTTTCTCAGCGTTTTATCATAGTTAATTCAAAAGTGTCACATGTTCTCAGAAAGTCCTTTGAAGTATCATTAGAAGAATAAACTAACTATCGACCCCAGAGTATGAACCACGTGCATGCTTTACAGTATACTGCTTACTTTGCTAGCTATGTAGCAAGATGCAGGCATGCTAGTGGCTAAAAATGCTGGACAGACAGGTTTGATCCATATATCATTGTACAAATTAACCGAACCCGTGTCTGTGCTCATAATTATCACAAGCCATGAGCAGGCTTAGTCATTGATTTCTCACAGTTTCATTGATGTAACAAGCAATTCTGTTCTCTCTGCGACTGCCTACAGGGAATAGCAGAACTGGCTTCTCAATTAACCGTTTTGTTCCAATTAATTGTAGCTTTCACATGTACTTAGTTTTTGGGTTGCTTGGACATAGGAAATATATTCAGGGTTTTAACATTTGAAGTGTAGCCACTCAATGTCAGTTTCTGGAGCAGGCATCTCACTTTTATCTGCTTCCTTCCCAGAAGGTTTTTGTCTAATAATAAACAAGACTACAGGCAAGTAGTTCTCAGATCTGTGCATTTATTTCCATCTCTAATTCTGTCGTGCCCAGTGCCTTGGCTATTTAATTCTGTCGTGCCCACTGACTTGGTTCAGGCCATCTTCCTTCAACTGACCCAGTCTAGTCATCTTTGTTCAAGTTTCCCTCTGGCATTCAAAGCAAACAAGATATTCATGCCAGCTCTAGCATGGAATCTTAATTTGAGAAAAGTGTGCATTTGTCTCAGGCCATTTTTGTTTGGACTAGTCGTTTACCTTGAACATAGACAGAGACAACAAGTAGTTCAGTAAATGGTAAGTCCGATTTGCTTTAGACACTTTTTTTTCCATTTCCCACTGTGCTGATGGCCTGAACAAAGAGAACAGAAAGGAAGTCCTACGGTGTAAGAAGTGATAACCTAGGCACTGGGAGTGTCTCCTAAGGCAGGTGACTCACCACAGCACTGAAGATTCAAGTACAGGTACTGATATTTACATTCTCTGCTGAAAGCAGGGGTTTAGGATAGAAGAGGGAATTATGGCTCTGACAACAGAGGCATGAGGGCAAGCATGGGACACTTGCATCAAGCTGACCCACAGAACAGAATAGTAGGTTCTGTACTTGGGTCCACCTAACGTAACTAGATCTTTGTGCTGCAGAGAACAGTCAAAAGATACAGGGAAATCTGTTGGATTAATGAACTTCATTCTTAGCTGGACCAATGAACTTCATTCTTCATCATTCTTCATCATACACTGGACTCAGCATGCTGCTTGCATGGGTGTGGCTGCTACAGGGAAGTGACACGTTCTAAGCTCTCTCCTCTGTCTCTCCCCTTCTTCTACCTTTAGTAATCTCTCTTTTCACTCTTATTACATGTTAAGAAGATGAAAATGATCATTATATTTCCTCACTGTAATCCAAATTTCCAACATGAAAATTTAAGGGAGAAAGGGTTCATTTTGGCTTATTGTTTCAGGGGGTCAATCCTTTGTTGCTTGGCAACAGTTGCTTCTGATGAAGATCATGGTGGCTGAGACTATGTAGTAGAAGAATTTCTTCTCCATTTTGGAGTTAGGAAAACAAAAGAAAGACAGGAAGAGGTCAAAAGAGAGCTGCCTCCAAGGACAGGTACCCAGTGATCTACTTTCTTTGGGTGCATTCTCACATCTTAATGTTTTAAGACTCTCATTCAAAATAGGGCCACCTTCTAGGGACTTAGTCTTTTACATTTAAGCCTAATGGAGATATTTAAAATTTTTAATATTTGGTCAATAATAAACACTCAAAATTACTATCTTCTACTTTAACACTTGCTTTTTAAAGGTACATACATATACATGTGTTCTGGAAATATTTTAGGTGATATGTAATAGTGTTGCATGACTTTTCCTTAGGAGATATGAACAAATCTCTATTCACTACAGAAGGAGTACCAATAATATACTGAAGAAATGATTCCAACTGCTAATCTTCACTGGTCAAGAATATGACCACTATTATAATTTATAGCCAAATTTGAAGCAAGCTTTAATTAAATACTGGCCAGCTCCATTTCTAAGTTCCCAGAAAAATGGTCACGAGTAACATATTTTGCAGGGACCATAAAAGGCAAAACAAAAATCACTGTATTTTCCCATTGGAACAAATTAGAGGCAAGCATATATCTTCACATATTTCCTGCCATGTACCTCCTGCCTACATGTGATCAAGCACATTCAATGCAGATGGCTCAAACAAACATAGAATAGGAACTTATCCTTAACTGCAGACAGAACTCTTAAGCTGCAAGGTATTTTATCCTGGTTTGGTCTCAACGAGGAAATGTAGCTTGCTTGGTAAATCAGTGAATTTATCCAGGTCACTTGCACGAGAATAAGTGAAGAATTACTTACAGAAGCATAGAGATTCAAAAGCAGCTGTATCCCCAGAAAGCTTATGTCTCTGGAGCATTAGGATGGCAGTGGGGCTGATACAGAAGTTCTGCTTAAGGCCAAGCATTCAAAAGTCATTTATGCTTAGCACTCTAGTCAGGTATAGGCTTCTGAAGTAACTGCTATCTAATGAAAAGCAAGCTTCTCTGACAAAAGCTTAACATGAACATAAACATAAATATTTAGAAAGAAATTTAGTGAATACAACAAATTCACTTAAGAAAAAAAAGTAATAACTTCTTCAACTCCTTCTTTATCCGTTCAGGAATATTGGGTCATTTTGACAGCAACACTGCACGTTTTGGCTTTTGGGTGATCTTTGCTCTTAAACTAGAGTCTAGGAAATTAGTAGATACCAATGCCTTCTGTAGCCAAAGCTTTTAGATTCTTATCTCCCATACTCAAATAAACAAATGCATGTATTGCAGAGAGGTGAGCTTTAAAAAGAAATATTTTCATAGGGTACTTAAGAGAGAGAAGGCAGAACTCCTGCATAGAAGGAGAGTTCCTAGGAGTTGGATGTTACTGAGCTGTGAGTTTGGGAGCTTCTGAAAGAATGTATAACAGAGACCGGGCTGAGGTATATTTCAGGAGGTCACTATGTGTCCAGGGGCCTCTTCCAATTTCCTGTCACATAGTTAAGCACAGCCTTTAAGCAGAAGTGATAATCTGGGAGACAGGAAGGAAAGAGGAATCATAAATCTCTTCTGCCCTTCTGCAGGGCATTCTTAGAACTGCTGTGTGGTGGTTTGACTAAGAATAGCTTCCATAGGCTTATATATCTAAATACTTAGCCATCAGGAAATGGCATTATTTGAAATGATTAGAAGGATTAGGAGGTATGGCCTTGTAGGAGGAAGTATATCACTAGGAGTGGGCTTTGAGGTTTCAAAAAGCTCAGAGTCTCTCTCCTACAGATTAAAATGTAGCTCTAAACCATTTCTCTAGTTTCTACTTGAAAGCCACTATGTTCCCCACCATGATGATAATGGACTAAACTTCTGAAACTCTAAGCAACCTCCCAACTAAAGGCTTTCTCTTACGATAGTTACCTTTGCTGTGATATCTCTTCAAAGCAATATAACAGTGACTAAGACCTGTTGTTTGGGGAGTCTACCCTACAGTCACTTTCTATCTCTTGTACTCATCAAAATGGACTCGAATCCAATCAGAAAGCACTTGGCTATTCTGTAACAGTCATAACATTATTGCAGTAGTGGGCACATCTTGCCTGGCAGGTTGGTAGCATGTCATAAAGGGTCTACACTAAACAAGAATTAAGGGTAAGTATGTAAGGATAGATAGAGATAGATATAGATAGAATTAGGAATAAGTATGTAACTAATAAGATGTAAGTAGTAATAAGTAAGATGTAAGAAGAAGATATAGAAGAATATAAAAGAAGCTAGCTAGTAAGAAGAAGTAAATATGAAGGTTCCTGATTAAACTGCATGGAGAAGGGCTCGGTGTTTGCCTCCTTATTTCCATTGGATGGGTAAAGCAGCCGACATATGGTATGTATTACAGAAGAAAGGGCAGGGAGAATATAAGAACTACAAAGAAAGAATGGATATTTGTAAAATGGCATTTTCTGGATTTGACAGAGATACTTATAGCATTCAAGAACTTACAGAGCTGTGATTATCCACAATAGCCCGGCACAGTATCAAATCTGTCAACATTCTATCATGACTGAAGGAGAGGTTAAGGAGGCCCCACTATCCATGAAGAGATATGGACACTTAATGGTTGCTGGAAGAAAGCAAGACATTTTCTTTAGTGGTGTAACCATTGGTAAGTTGCACATGATCCAGTGAATAGGTCATAACCCTAGCTCATGTTTAAAACCAAAAACCAAACCAACCAACCAAACAAACAAACAAAAACAAAACAAAAACCTCCTAGTCACCATTAAAAATATAAGTCATGAAATTACAAGAGGGGGACTATTTGGGAGGAGGAAGAGATTAATAAGAGAGGCAACTGAGGGTCATAGATACTGGAAGATGACTCTTAATGAAAAAATATATAAGATGTTTGTAATTATATCCATCATTGTGCATCATTGCCATACATATTGTTAACAAGGCAACTGCTCCATGAGTGACAACTTACCGAAGCTCCATCACTGGATGTACCAGTCCATGCAGTGTCAGCTCCACTGGAAAGCTCATTTTCTCCACAGCAGTTGTTTGCTTGCTATTATACCCTTTGTAGAAGGCCTTTTAGTCAATTTCTGAGCTCCCCAGGCTCTCATGTTTCTTTTTTTCCCTAAGTCTTGCAAATCTCTTTCTTTCATCTAAGAAACTATTCCTCTATTGTCAAGGAAATAGTTCTACAACAGACCCCTTGTAAGATGAAAGTTTCTCATAAGATCCTGGCTATGGGATCATGGTTTTGGCCTTGGTCTACCTTGGCTTTACAAATGTAATTAACAACTTTTGATATTTGTAAGTTACACAGCAAAAATGTTCTCTTGATAACAGTTTTAATGGACTACTAACACATTATTTTGAAAAATAAAAGAAAGTCAAATAATTCTTAATGGCTTTTACTTCTAAGTGTTTGAGAGAGTAACACACAAAAAAATTAAAGTTAATGTAATGTTTTCCATTTTTAATTGGCAGAAATATATATGTGTTTATGTTCTTGCCTTTGGCTGTTGTAATGAATGCTTCTATGTCTTGCCTCAACAAATATTGATTGCTACCAGTGTAAAAGCATATCCAAACTTGTATACTAACAACCAAATCTAGCCCAATTTTTAATGAAAAATAAATTACAATTTGAAGAAAAAATGCAAACACATATATACAAAACTATTAGAAAGAAGCCCATTAAAGGATTAAGGTGTTAAGTTTAAATTTATGGCATGCAATATAGCAAATAAAGCTGATGATTATATATTAAAACCATTAAAAGGAAAACTAGATAAAAGAAGAGGCACTAAGCCAATTGACAAGAACGATTTAACATATTTGAAATCATAGATATACAACTTCCATGAAAAAATGCTTGATATTTAAATTTTATTATGCAGAGTAAATTTTCTTTTTAAGGAAACCATAAATTTTTTTTAAGTAATAGACTATAATTCTGAGGATCTATGTTGCTGATGAATTCCATTATTTGCAAGAATCTGATTGGCAGGACCAAAGTCCCATAGTAAATGGAGAGGTTAACAAAAATAATAAAAATGACAGAGTGTTTGAAGTTTTGACTTTTAAACTAAAACAAGTTGGATCACGTAGAACATTCTGTAACATTGAAACTTTATGGAATACTTTGTTCAAGTGATTTTGACAGCCATGTTCTTTCCCACATGCCTTTAGCAAACTTCTATCTTTGTACATTGCCAGCTACCTGTGGGTGGCTTTTTAATCCCCCCTTCTTCAATCCCTTTCCTTAATGCTATCTCAGAAGAATTCTTACCTAGCATACAATATCTAAATAATGTAGATACTAAAATTACACCATTTAACATTTTTAATGTGAAAATCAGAGATATTATATAAATATCGTCATATTCTCTAAAGCGAGGTTGTGAAAATTACAGGTATTGAGGTATGAATTTACTGGTCCATATCAGCAAAGCCACAGAAAATCAGAAAATAATTTGAAATGAAATTACCTGAATAATCACCTATAAAGGGTGAGTATTCAAATGGGCTATTGAGGCACTTTAAGAATTCTCTCTGTGTAAGCTAGTTCATAGACAACGGGCTGCAGTGGGCAGGATGATGCTTCTCCCCAAGGATACTCAAGCTTTATCCTTGAAACCTCTACTATCAAGTAGTGAAAAGGAATTCTCAGATAAGATTCAATACAGACTTTCAGATGGGAGTTTGTGCTGGGAATCTTCACAGGACAAGGGTAATCACAAAGGTATGTTAAAACAAGGGAGGAGTTAGAATCAGAAAGAGAGTTGGCCACTAAAGTAGAGGTTGGAGTGCTATGGTGAAAAGTGTGGAGATAGAGAACGAGCCATGAGGTGGTGATGAATGCTGGGGCCCTTAAAAGCTAGGGAGGAGAGAAAACAAATCTCAGAAGAATGTAGAACTAAAGAAATGTCGACTTTAGGCCAGAGAACACACTCTGCTGACCTCCAGACAATACAATAGCAATTTTTGATCAGGATACTACTACATTTGTAGTAACTGGCAATAGTAAAAACCTAACACAGAGGGCACAGGAATATATTCAATAGCAGTAAGTACTTTTTTTTTGTTTTATAAAACCAAAACCATAAGATATGGGAATATAAAGACTTCCAGGAAAGGTAATCAGTAACTACGGTCCTTTTCAAAGTACACCACTGAGAACACTTGTACTTTGTGGTTTGCAAATACCAATTACAAACACTAACCTACTCTCTGTTTCAGATTGTGCTAAAGGTTTAAATATCATCTGGTTCTATTTTACAGTCATATTTGAGTCTTTGAGCAGGACCCATAGCACAAAATATATTTAATATTATAACTCAGTGGCTATATGCCAACATAAGACTGGGCCACTGACTTCGTACACGCTGATATTTTGATAGTCTCTTCAGATTTACTTCATTGGAAAATGTTACACAGAACCATTTAGTTGATTTTTACCATCCACTAGTGTGTGGACCTTGAGAAAAAAATTAAATGTGACATAGATTAAGAAAATGATAATGATAATTGTGCTAATCATGATAGAGAAAGGACTAACGTCTTAACATTTCCATATTCACTCTTCTAAGTGAGTACTAGCCATTTGAGGACCCTAAGTAAGTATGCATAAAACTTTAAATACCAGTACAAGAATTCCCTACTTGAGAATCGTTTAATCAGAAAGTTGTGCTTAAGTTCAGTGATGGGATGTAAGCATAGATAGAGACCAATCGCTCTGTGATGGTGGAGACAATGATTAGCTCAGTATCCTCATCTCATTGTCTTCAGAGCATCGGATTGGATTGAAGCCTCATGGAGCTCGGGCACCTTCGTTTGAGCAATGGCTGTATTAACTGACTGATACTCGCGGTGGTGGCGCACGCCTTTTAATCCCAGCACTTGGGAGGCAGAGGCAGGTGGATTTCTGAGTTTGAGGCCAGCCTGGTCTACAAAGTGAGTTCCAGGACAGCCAGGACTATACAGAGAAACCCTGTCTAGAAAAACCAAAAAAAAACAAAAAAACAAAACAAACAAACAAACAAACAAACAAAAACCTTGTTTCCAAGAGGCATTGGTACCACAGCACTTGTCTGTTAGTAAATGTGATCCAGCTCTCAGATGAATACTCGTTTTCATTGTTAACCTCCCATAGAGTGGCATGGCTGTGTGGGAAGGAATCATTAGCTAACGCCTACACTTCATTCCTCAACATTTGGCAAAAGGAGCTGCTGAGTGTTACATGGTTAATTTGGCTGCTTTTCATTTTCCAAGAGGCGTAGGAGAATGAGTTTCCTCTCTAAGCTGGTGCTTCTCAGAGATCTGCTGTCACAAAATGCATGGAGTTCAGTCAGTGTTCTGAAGGTGCCGTAGGCAGAGCCCCACTCTATAAACCCAGAGCTGAGCACATGGTGATGGAAGGAACTGTGCAAGTGCGGTGGACTTGAGATCTCGGCTGCAGACATTCCTCTTCATTATCCCTCCCCATCCCAAGCTGGGGCAAAGATGTGTCTTAATCTTTATACTGAAGAATTCAGCATTATTTATCTCTCTCCCTACATTTAGATTTCTCATGGGTTGCTGAAAAAATCTTTTTGATTACACATTATTTATTATATGTGCACATGTGTGTGCACAGCATGCCCATGACAACTTTCAGAATTGGTTCTTCTCTTTCACCATGTGGATTCTTGGGATTGAGCTGAGGTCATGAGAGTACAAGTCCTAGACTCCTCCTGAGCCATCTAGCTGGATTTTGTTGTTCATTCTGTTTCTCTCACTCTCTGACCTAACATTTCTTCTCCTCAATGAAATATTCTTAAAGATTATAATAAAAGTGAGATTTAAAAGATTTAAATATATGATATGCCTCAGTGGTAGGCGTCCTACTTAGAATGCACAGGATGGTAGTCTGTTACCAGGGTTGAAAAATATTCCCATGAATTATTATTTATAAGTCCAGTATTCTATAAGAAAAAAACACAGTAGCACCATGCTGAAAGCTTATCTTCTTCCCCCTGCTTCCTCCAGGGTTAAGTACAAATAACACCCTGGCTAGTCGTCCTTATTTCCAAGTGCCTGTGGTCATTATAGAAATGCCTAAGTGACTTTGTCTTTCCTTTGCAATGTCCTAAAACTTGGGCAACAGATAGAAAGCTGTGATTGCTATTATTTATGACAGCATATCATCCTTAGAGTCCTGATACTGTAAACCAGAAAGCAAAGATGGAAGAAAAACAAGAGGGAAAGAAGGAAAAAGAAAAATGTTAGAGAATAACATAAAAGTATTCCACATAGTTGTGAAGAGTGAAACTTAAATCACGGCCTTGTGTTTCAAGACGTCTTTGCCATGGGAAGAATCTTCATTTCTGCACTGCTTTCAGGACAGTGTCTGGACCACGTGAAGACCGATGTTTAATTAAGAGCGTATGATCAGAAATCATTTCGATCTTTTTCCCACCTTTCATGAACTGCTCCAGTTTTTCCTCCAGCCACACATGCGTGTTTAGGAAAGTAGATCTGCATATCAGGACAGTTTACTAGGTTGCTTCCCAGTATTTTAAAATTCATTCTGTAGTTCGTCCATATTATCTATTTACAAACCCTCTCTCTCCTTAAAATCCCTGCAGACCCCTTAGTTGGATACTCCCCCAATTCAATTTTTCGGGAGCTTTCTAGGATTCCTTCTAGTAGGCTCTTTCTGACAATTATCTCCCTCAACACACCTTGCTTCTTTGCCTAAAACAAAACCTGGCACACAATAGACTTTCAGTACTTCTGTGTAGAGGAATAAATGAATTATCATCATCACTGTGGATTTACCTTTTCCACCAATGTGCCTGAACAATTGTCCTTTTTGACATTGGTCTTTTTGTTTTGTTTTGGGTTTTGTTCATGGAAATGGAAAAACATCATTTGGTGTGAAAAGTCACTATTCTGCTCCATGATTACCTTCACCTGAAAATGGAAGAGAACAATCTGTCTTTTCCATCTACTGTCTTTTAGTCGCAGCAACGAGAAGGAGCTCTGGTTTCTAAATGCAATTGCCTTGCTGAGCAGCTTCTGCTCCTTTGTTCTCTGTGGATCGCCCTGAAGCATTCCTCTGGCCCTCTACCTCTGAGTTTTGTTTAAGAACACACTTGTCAGTAGAGATTAAGATAACATATCTATGTGAGCACAAAGGTGAGAAAGAACTCCAGTCCCGCTGGACCAGAGGATACAGGCCATTTAGCTCCTCCAGGCAGATGGAAGCTGCATCCCAAATCACAAAAGTCAACAGGTTCTGAGGCAGGGTGAGGGAGTGAGACATTGCTCAAGGTTCCCTAGAAAACAAGTCTAGCCGCAGAAGTGAGGCTAGTCTCTCCTTCTGTTAAACACCTCAGAAATGTGTGCTTAATATTTCAGAAGGTCTGATGGGTCTTTGCATAAAGCTAGCCTGTTTTCTTTTAATTTAATAGAAATAACAATAAAATAATAATAATAATAATAATAATAATAATAATAAAATCAGTTAGCATTTTTTTGAAATAGGTTTCAGCTTTCACCAAAATGTCTAGAATTTTCTCTACTCAATAACTATTAGTCTTTATTATAGTAGTTTTATGAAATATTTTTCCTGAATTCTTGTGTTCCTATGCCTACTGCTATATGAAGTACCTTCAAGTTGAATCTGATATCAGATTCCTTGAGTTAGCAAGCTATTTGGGCTCAGTGTGGAAGCAAGTGCTAGGGAAAAGCTAGTGAAAACAGAAAGGACCAGACTCTCTCTCTAACAATGCTTTCTTGTTAATCATTTGTGTTTGTTTCAGTTAATGCAGGGCATCCCTTTGTGGCACAGCCTATCCTGGAGCCTCCCACCATGCTGTTTCAGCATGCCCAGTGCTCAGATTACAGCCATAGGCATCACACCCAGCTAAGGAATTTTGAGCTGAAAGAGAATAGTTTTTATCTTCTGAGTGGTCCATTCCACGGGCCTTTTGGCATGGTATTTTTATGGTGTTTTCTACATGCTCTTTCAGAAAGAGATAATATGCCTTTATGAAAAAAAAAAACAAAAAACACTTGGCACGTTTACTCAAATTTGCATTTTCAGCCTATACAAAGCCCGTTGTAATGGGCATGACTGATTGAGGAAATAAGTTTAGGAATAAACATGTATAATGTTATGTGAAGGGAACCCCATTTTTAAAAATCACCAAAAAGAAAAATTTGAAAAGAATTTGCATTGTTCGATTCAATAGATACAAAAAAGGCATGGATTTCCTACCCTGATACAACAGTGACCATGATACAGAACTATGACTAACCCTGTCCATTATCTTGTAGTTAACCTTTCTCCATTTCATGTAATATAAATTAAAAAAAATGAATCATACAGATTAGGAAGAACTACTAGGACTTGTGAATATAAAGGCACATTTTCAAACATGAGAGACATTGCAATATAGTATTTATCTTGCCTTTAACAACTTACATCAGACTACAAAGGGTATTTCCTAATACACATGGGATCCATCACTGTGACAAAGTGTCTCAGAAATTGACAGAGACAAAGGCTAGGATTAAATCTAAGTAACTTTGCTTTACTCTTAAAATGATCAAAATCCATTACAGGGCACCTATAGACAAAGCTTTTGCAATCTCAAATAGACATTCACCTTGAAAACCTAACCTACTGTTGCTTAAAGTCATCTTTGCAGTGACATTTGCTGTGTTAGGTGTATTTTATCTTCCAGAATTCCCATTACTGAAAATTAAGATTGAGAACTACTTCCCTCCAAGTATTTATATTTATAAAGACAATGAAATTAATTACTTAACTCACTGATGCCTATTATCTAGAATTTCTTCCTTTTGTATTTAACAAAGTTATGGGCAAATAATAAAATATCTCTAAGTTTATTAAAAAAATTATTCCTAAAACAAAAACATAAAGAAAGAATTTTAAAAATGACTCTTTTTTAGAGTGATGAAAATGTTGTAAAATTTGACAGTGGGTATGGCTACACCAACTTTGTGAATTTACTAAAACCATGAAAACATGCTGGATTCTGTATGAAATAATGAATTTTATACTATGAGATTGTATCTCAATAAAGCTGTTAGAAAAAATTAGTAGGTTTATGTGTAACATAAAATAGCTGTGTTAAATGCCCGATAACTCATCAATGGAGAGGTAGAGGAGGGCTCCCTCTCTGCTGCTCCCCCTGCTCACCACCCCACCCTCTCCCACTTCCTGGCCCTGGCATTCCCCTATACTGGGTCCTAGAACCTTCACAGGGCCAAGGGCCTCTCTTCCCATTGATGACCAACTTGGGCATCCTCTACTATACACATGCTGCTGGAGCCATGAGTCACCCCATGTGTACTCTTTGGTTGGAGTTTTAGTCCCTGGAAGCTCTGAGGGTACTAGTTAGTTCATATTGTTGTTCATCCTAAGGGACTGCAAACCCTTCAACTCCTTGGGTCCTTTCTCTAGCTCCTTCATCGGGGATTCTGTACTCAGTTCAATGGATGGCTGTGAGCCTCTACTTCTGTATTAGTCAGGTACTGTCAGAGCCTCTGCAGAGACAGCTATATCAGGCTCCTGTCAGCCAGCACTTGCTGATATCCACAATAGTGTCTGTATTTGATGATTGAATATGGGAAGGATTCCCAGATGGAGCAGTCTCTGGATTGTCCTTCCTTCAGTCTCTGCTCCATAGTTAGTCTCTACAACTCCTTCCATGGGTATTTTGCTCCCCCTTTTAAGAAGGAACAAAGTATCCACACTTTGGTCTTCCTTCTTGAGTTTCTTGTGGTTTATGGATTGTATCTTGGGTATTCTGAGCTTCTGAGATAATATCCACTTATAATTGAATGCATACCATTTGTATTCTTTTGTGACTGGGTTACCTCACTCAGGATGATATTCTCCAGATCAATCCATTTCCTTATGAATTTCATAAATTCATTGTTTTTGATAGCTGAGTAGTACTCCATTGTGTAGACGTACCACATTTTCTGTCTCCATTCCTCTGTTGAGGGACATCTGGGTTCTTTCCAGCTTCTGCCTGTTATAAATAAGGCTACTATGAACATAGTGGAGCATGTTTCCTTATTACATGTTGGAGCATCTTCTAGGTATATGCCCAGGAGTGGTATATCTGAGTCCTCTGGTAGAACTATGTCCAATTTCTGGAGGAACCACCAAACTGATTTCCAGAGTGGTTGTACCAGCTTGCAATTTCGCCAGCAATGAAGGAGTGTTCCTCTTTCTCCACAACCTCGCCAGCATCTGCTGTCACCTGAGGTTTTTATCCTAGCCATTCTGACTTGTGTGAGGTGGAATTTCAGGATTGTTTTGATTTGCATTTCCCTGATGACTAAGGATGTTTAACATTTCTTTAGGTGCTTCTCAGCCATTCAGTATTCATTACTTGAGAATTCTTTGTTTAGCTCTGTACCCCATTTTTTAATCAGCTTATTTGGTTCTCGGGAGTTTAACTTCTTGAATTCTTTGCATATATTGGATATTAGCCCTCTCTCAGATATAGGATTGGTAAAGATCTTTTCCCAATTTGTTGGTTGCTGTCCTGTCCTATTGACAGTGTCTTTTGCCTTACAGAAGCTTTGCAATTTTATGAAGTCCCATTTGTTGATTCTTAATCTTAGAGTTTAAGCTATTGGTGTTCTATTCAGGAAAATTTCCCCTGTGCCTATGTGCTCGAGGCTCCTCCCAACTTTCTTTTCTGTTAGTTTGAGTGTATCTGGTTTTATGTGGAGGTCCTTGATCCACTTGGACTTGAACTATGTAGAAGGAGATAAGAATGAATCAATTTGCTTTCTTCTACATGCTAATTGCCAGTTGAGCCAGCTCCATTTGTTGAAAATGCTGTCGTTTTTCCACTGTATGATTTTAGCTCCTTTGTCAAAGTTCAAGTGGCCATAGGTTTGTGGGTTCATTTCTGGATCTTCGATTCTATTCCATTGATCTACCTGCCTGTCACTGTACTAATACCAAGCAGGGTTTTGTTGTTGTTGTTGTTGTTTTGTTTATCTTTTATCAAAATTGCTTTGTAGAACAGCTTAAGGTCTGGGGTGGTGTTTCCACCAGAAGTTCCTTTATTGTTGAGAATAGATTTAGCTATCCTGGGTTTTTTGTTATTCCAAATGTTATTGCAAATTGCTCTTTCTAAGTCTGTGAAGAATTGACTTGGAATTTTGATGGGGATTGCATTGAATGTGTAGATTGCCTTCAGTAAGATGGCCATTTTTACTATATTAATCCTGCCAATCCACGAGCATGGGAGATCTTTCCATCTTCTGAGATGTTCTTCAATTTCCTTCTTCAGAGATTTGAAGTTTTTGTCAAACATATCTTTTACTTGCTTAGTAAGAGCCACACCAAGGTATTTTATATTATTTGTGACTATTTTGAAGGGTGTTGTTTCCCTAATTTCTTTCTCTGCCTGTTTATCCTTTGTATAAAGGAAGGCCACTGATTTGTTTGAGTTAATTTTATATCCAGCTACTTTGCTGAAGTTGTTTATCAGCTTGAGGAACTCTCTGGAGGAATTTTTGGGGTCACTTACGTATACTATCATATCATCAGCAAATAGTGATAATTTGACTTCTTCCTTTACAATTCGCATCCCTTTGATCTCCTTTTGTTGTCTAATTGCTCTGGCTAGGAGTTCAAGTACAATATTGAATAGGTAGGGAGAGAGTGGGCAGCCTTGTCTAGTCCCTGATTTTAGTGGGATTGCTTCAAGTTTCTCTCTATTTAGTTTGATGATGGCTACTGGTTTGCTGTATATTGTTTTTACTATGTTTAAGTATGGGTCTTGAATTCCTGATCTTTCCAAGACTTTTATGATGAAGGGATGTTGGATTTTTTCAAATGCTTTCTCAGCATCTAATGAGATGATCATATGTTTTTATTTTTTTGAGTTTGTTTATATAGTGAATTACGTTGATGGATTTCCGAATATTGAACCATCCCTGCATCCCTGGGATGAAGCCTACTTGATCATGATGGATGATTGTGTTGATGTTTTCTTTGATTCTGTTTGCGAGAATTTTATTGAATATTTTTGCATCAACATTCATAAGGGAAATTGGTCTGAAGTTTTCTTTCTTTGTTACGTCTTTATGTGGTTTAGGTATAAGAGTAATTGTGGCTTCGTAGAATGAATTGGGTAGAGTACCCACTGTTTCTATTTTGTGGAATAGTTTGAGGAGGATTGGTATTAGATCTTCTTTGAAGGTCTGATAAAACTGCAGTAAACCCATCTGGTCCAGGGCTCTTTTTGGTTGGGAGACTATTAATGACTGTTTCTATTTCATTAGCAGATATGATACTGTTGAGATCATTGATCTCATCTTGACTTAACTTTGGTACCTGGTATCTGTCTAGAAAATTGTCCTTTTCATCCAGATTTTCCAGTTTTGTTGAGTATAGGCTCTTGTAGTAGGCTCTCATGATTTTTTTGGATTTCCTTAGTGTCTGTTGTTATGTCTCCCTTTTCATTTCTGATCTTGTTAATTATTATAATGTCTCTGTGCCCTCTAGTTAGTCGGGCTAAGGATTTATCTATTTTATTGATTTTCTCAACAACCAGCTCCTGGTTTGGTTGATTCTTTGTATAGTTCTTTTTGTTTCTATTGTTTGATTTCAGCCCTCATTTTGTTTATTTCCTGCCTTTGACACCTCTTGGGTTAATTTGCTTCTTTTTGTTCTAGAGCTTTCAGATGTGCTGTCAAATTGCTGATATATGCTTTCTCCAGTTTCTTTTGTAGGCACTTAAAGCTATGAGTTTTCCTCTTAGGACTGCTTTCATTGTGTCCCATAAGTTTGAGTATGTTGTGATTTCATTTTCATTAAACTCTAGAAAGTCTTTAATTTCTTTCTTTCTTTCTTTCTTTCTTTCTTTCTTTCTTTCTTTCTTTCTTTCTTTCTTCCTTGACCAAGTTGTCATTGAGTAGAATGTTGTTGAGCTTCCACATATGTGTGGGCATTCTATTGTTTATGCTGTTATAGAGGAGTAGCCTTAGTCCATGGTGATCTGATAGGATGCAAGTAATTATTTCAATCTTCTTGTATCTGTTGAGGCCTGATTTGTGACCAGTTACATGGTCAATTTTGGAGAAGGTACCATGAGGTACTGAGAAGGTATATCCTTTTAATTTAGGATAAAAAGTTCTATAGATATCTGTTAAATCCATCTGTTTCATAACTTCTGTTAGTCTCACGGTGTCTTTGTTTAGTTTCTGTTTCCATGATCTGTCCATTGCAGAGAGTGGGGTGTTGAAATCTCCCACTAGTATTGTGTGTGGTGCAATGAATGCTTTGAACTTTAGTAAAGTTTCTTGTATGAATGTAGATGCCCTTGCATTTGGAGCATAGAGGTTTAGAATTGAAAGTTCCTCTTGGTAAATCATACCTTTGATGATTATGAAGTGTCTCTCCTTATCTTTTTTGATGACTTTAGGGTGATAGTCGATTTTATTCGCTATTAGAATGGCTATTCCAGCTTTTTTCTTGGAACCATTGGATTGAATAATTCTTTTCCATCCTTTTATTTTAAGGTAGTGTCTGTCTTGTCACTCAGGTGGGTTTCCTGTATGCAACAAAATGTTGGGTCCTGTTTACGTACCCATTCTGATAATCTATGTCTTTTTATTGGTGAATTGAATCCATTGATATTAATAGATATTAAGGAAAGGTAATTATTGCTTCCTGTTAATTTCATTGTTAGAGTTGGAAATCTGTTCATGTGGCTATCTTCCTTTAATTTTGTTGGAAAATTACTTTTTTGCTTTTTCTAGGACGTAGTTTCCCTCCTTGTGTTGAAGTTTTCCATTTATTACTCTTTGAAGGGCTGGATTGATGGAAATATATTGTGTAAATTTGGTTTTGTCATGGAATACTTTAGTTTCTCCATCTATGGTAATTGAGAGTTTTGCTGGGTATAGTAGCCTGGGCTTGCATTTGTGTTCTCTTAAGGTCTGTATAACATCAACCCATGATCTTCTGGCTTTCATAGAAGTCTGGTGTAATTCTGATAGGCCTGCCTTTATATGTTACTTGACTTTTTCCCTCAGTGCTTTTAATATTCTTTCTTTGTTTTGTGCATTTGGTGTTTTGACTATTATGTGGCGGGAGGAATTTCTTTTCTGATCCAGTCTATTTGGAGTTCTATAGGCTTCTTGTATGTTTATGGGCATCTCTTTCTTTAGGTTAGGGAAGTTTTCTTCTATAATTTTGTTGAAGATATTTACTGTCCCTTTAAGTTGGAGTTCTTCACTCTCTTCTATACCTATTATCCTTAAGTTTGGTCTTCTCATTGTGTCCTGGATTTCCTGGATGTTTTGGGTTAGGAGCTTTTTGCATTTTGAGTTTTCTTTGACTGTTGTGTCAATGTTTTCTATGGTATCTTCTGCACCTGAGATTCTCTCTTCTATCTCTTGTGTTCTGTTGGTGATGCTTGCATCTATGGTTCCTGACTTCTTTCCTAGGATTTCTATCTCCAGAGTTGTCTATCTTTGTGATTTCTTAACTGTTTCTACTTCCATTTTTAGGTCCTTGATGGTTTTGTTCAGTTCCTTTACCTGTTTGCTTGTGCATTCCTGTAATTCTTTAAGGGATTTTTATGTTTCCTCTTTAAGGACTTCTACTTGTTTACTTGTATTCTCCTGTAATTTTTTAAAGGGATTTTTGTGATTCCTCTTTAAGGGCTTGAAACTGTTTATCTGTGTTCTCCTGTATTTATTTATTTAAGGGAGTTATTCATGCTCTTCTTAAATTCCTCTATCACCATTATGAGATATGATTTTAGATCCAAATCTTGCTTTTCTGGTCTTTTGGGATATCCAGGACTTGCTGTGGTGGGAGTACTAGGTTCTGATGAAGCCAAGTAGTCTTGGTTTCTGTTGGTAAGATTCTTGCGTTTACCTTTTGCCATCTGTTGATCTCTGGTGTTAGATGTTCTTGCTGTCTCTGGCTGGATCTTTTTCCTCCTGTGGGCCTGTAAGCCTGTGTCAGCACTTCTAAGAAATCAGCTTTCCTCAGGTAAGACCTGTGTGCAGTGGGCTGTGGATCAGTTGTCCCTCCTGAGTCCTGGGGTCACAACAAACCCTGGAGATAGGCTTTCCACTTGCAGGGAAGGGGCAGAGAGGGCTGTGGATCTACAGAATGTCCTCCTACGTGAAGAGGGAGGTAAAAAGGATTCTGCACTGGCTATCCTGCTGTTTCTGAGGCCAATGCTTCCTGGCTGGTCCCTCCTCCTCCTAGATGAAGAGGGAGGTAAAAAGGGTATTTTTCATTTCTTATCCCCTATAAAAAGAGTATACGATTCTCATAATGTCCAAGTACCAATACCAACTTTGAGCCAAACTGACTTGCATGGGTGTTTCTCCTTAGCAGTGCTAATCTTACATACCTACCGTAATACTTTTCCCTTAGGACTGAAGGCTAAATATATCATTCTTAAATCTTAAATGATCCCATATGGCTATGGTAAGTTAACAGATGTTAATTCATAATTACTTATAATAAAAATTTAAAGTCCTAAACTTGTTAGAAGTCAGTGATAGGCTGTTGTTATAAAGTTACTTGGAAGAGTTTTCAATAAAAGTCAAGAATGGGTTGTTGATCTGTACAATAAAGAGCAAATTTGTAAACATCAGTTAGATGAATTGAAGTATGTTTTTTTTTTTAATTTGTTCTGGATGCAAATAATTGTGAGGAATACAGCATCCCAGGAATGTAGAATGTGGCTTCCCAAAGATGGCTCGGCCTGTAGAGAGCATGTGATCATAGGAGGAGCATTCTTCATCAGTTCCCTAGAGGACAGAGAATGGAAAGCTCATAGGATCCCATTTTCAAGGATTTGTTTTGGCTTATTTCTAGAAACTTCTTTGTACAGTGATTTTTTTTTGTTTGTTTTTGTTTTTGTAATCATGTTGATGCTGATAGGTTTACAGGAGTATTGTAGAGGAGGAAGCCATTCATATTATATCTCCCCTATACAGATTGGTCTGTGCAGTTTAACTGATTATATGATGACTCTGTTTGGGGATAGAATTTAAACACTAGAAAAACAGAAAAAGAAAAGAAGACATGGAAAATAGAATGTTAAAAAAAAAAACCTACAATTTCTATCTGCACAGCTAGCTAGCTATTTGATTCATAATAAATCAGACCCCCCTAACTTTCACTTTCTAATTTTAAAATAAGAATAATAAGTTATCTTTACTGATTATTGCCAGATTCAGTAACAAAAATTTGAGGACAGGAACTCTAATCTTTAGTCATAGAGTTTTGTAAGCCTCAGTTCCTAATTTGTTACTATCTTAATATTTTTAAGTTCATCTTATTAATGACTAAGCACATTTTTATCTTTGATTAGTAATTTTGACATTGAATCATTCTCATGTTAGAGATCCACGGAAATAATATAAAGGAATACTGAAGATAATTCCACTCTTTCTTTAAAATACTATTTTCAGTGACTGTGGACTTTGTTCAGTAGGCAAAAATCACTTGTTATACACACCTATTAATCTCAGTTTGGAAGTTGTAGGAATCTGGCAGAAGTGGCATGTATGTGGAATCACAGCACCCCTGGTAATGTGGAAGGCAGACAGAGACAGCCACCCAGAAGCTCATAGGCCAGTGGCCAGCTGGTGTGAATCATACAGCGCAGTAGGAGACTCAGGGGACACCCTTCCTCTAAGACGGTAGAAAATGAACAGTGACAGTGGAAAATTGTCCTCTGATGTCCACTTGCATGCCATAGCATATAAGGGTTACTCACACATATCATGCCCATGGCATCATATGAAAATAAATGAAATATCTTTATTGCAGTACTAACAACACATACTTGTGTTACACTGTTGAAGTTTGTCCTGGTTCTTTCTCCCAGCCCCAGGTCCCAGAAATAAGACTCAGACACAAATTTATTTATAAATACATTGGCCATATAGCTAGGCTCTGCTTTGACTAGATCATAACTAAACTATCATATTTATCTTAACCTACTTTCTGCCTACATTCTACATGGCTGGTTACCTGTGTTCAAGTACCATGCATCCATCTCTTTACATCTTCCTGGGTGGATCTTCCACACCTGGCTTTTTCCCTGAATACTCTCCAGCCACCCATTTCCTGCCTAAGCCATAGGGCATAGGCTTTTTAATTGACAGATGGTACAATTCATACCATATACAAGATATACTTTCTATATTAGATATATATGAACAAACCTTTGGACTACTGAGAAAGATTAGCAGGGGCTTTGAAATGTTGATTTTTCCTGCCTCTAGAAGTAGCTAAGGTCGAACTGTAACAGAGCTTCGGTGCACTAACCCACTGCACACCCCCACAGAAGCCTCCCATTATGCCTGAAACAGCTTGTCATCCAGTTGGCAGAAATTTTATCCTTTGAGAACAACCAAATTCCACACTGTGGAGGTGTTTTCTTTCTTTCTTTTTTTTTTTAAAGGAGAACTTCCGTTTGATTCTTTATTTTTCCCCTTACATACTTAAGAGTGAAGGGAAAAAAATCAATTCTTAAATGATCTTTATAAGCCTAAGTTTTATAATTGACCTCATTTATATTTAAAGATCTATCATTCAAAGAGCATTTGAAATTATCACATGGCAAAGAAACAATACATAGTGATGAATTTAAGCTGAAAAAAAAATGCACTCCCTCCTTGGACAGAATTAGAATAGTGTCTTTTGTGGCATTATTCTTGGTTTTCAGTGTTTGAATATGAAGGTTCAGTTATCTCCAGTGGTGTTTCACTTTTAAATGAAAGACTCAACTAAGCTAAGAGAAGTATACCTGGCCAATGTAGAACAGGCAAGAAACCTGATAACAGACAAATTTTGCATTATTCTTCCCTGTAGACATTTTTGGCTTTCACTACAACTAGCAATTCTAACTTCTCATCTGGGCAGAGTAATCTGTTTGTGCTTGACTGTTTAATTTGTACCTATGTTATTAACTTGCATGTACATTTACGTTGATGCTACTATACAACATGGATTCTCTGAGTAGCTACTATTTCCACAACAATCCAGGCTGGGGACCCATCTTGGCTGGCTCTGCTTAATGCACAGCACCAAAGGAAGAGTCTTCAAAAATGCTAACCTTGAAAAACACCCAAGTGTACATACAAAATCTCACTGAATTTCATTGAACAGCTATACTTGCCTATAATTATGATAAAGCATTTGCAAAAAATGTTTTGAATGATTATAATAGTTTTAACAATAAAATCCAATAATCCATTAAGTATTAATAATCCTTTGAAAGCTGATAATTGCACAAATATATACACATGTATATTCTTACACAATCAAATATTTATTACTTTTATCAATTTACTTTTGACACACTTCTTTTTATTCAGAAATGAAAATTTTATCTGCCAGTTGTATAATAAACCAAAATAACTTCCTTTTAAAAATTTAAGGAAGACTGAAGTCTAATAATGTTCTTAATTTCACAAAGGTCATAATTTGGACAGACAGAGCTAGGAGTCTGTGGTTGCCTAATTCTATTACTTATATTGATTCTAGAGTATGTGATGCTTTGATACAGACACCAAGCAAAAACCTGTGCCTGCACAAGGTACTCTCTTAAGAGACAAATAAATATGTAAAAATTTATTTGTATTTTATGTAATAAAAAAGGTAAGTTTAATTATAAATGGGAAATTTATATGCGACCATGTAGATAATCTGGGAAGAGTTCGTTGAGTAACAGGTTTGAAGAAAAAAGAATTTTTTTCTAAGACATAACAGGAAGGAGAGAATCCAAGGGGGAAGTGGTCCATGTAATCATTAACAGAATGGTCGAAATCCAGAAATTAAGGAATAAAAACTCCCAAGAGCCTAGGAAAGAAGATGCTGTATTAAGTCTTGAAGTCTTGAACATTATGCAAAGTAATTTGTTCTCTACAATACAGACAATTAGAAGCCATAGAAGGGTTCTTCCTGATGGCGATGTTTTTATTAATGTAATAAGTGTTTGTATATCTACTGGTACTAGACATTCAGTGTATTCAAAACTTATATTGGTCTGATAGCAATAGAAGGTACACCAGGAATGGAAAAGATTGGGGGTTCCTTTAAAATCTTCAAGAAAAAGGAAGAAGGAAAGAAAGAAAGGAAGGAAGGAAAAAAGAAAGAGACAAAGAGACAAAGAAAGGAAAAAGATAACTGGGGTAAAGATTAAGACTAATTCATATGTGAGTAAATTATTTCCAGAAGATAAAATGACAGCAAACATATGAGGTTTTATTCTCATCCTTTATTTGTCAAGCTTCCTAATGTATCCAGCATCCCAACTGCCCTCTAAAACACAAACTAGTTTTTCTGGAAAGTAGTAATTACCACCTGACTTCTTCTAAGTGACCTCTGTAATTACTAGGTCTGGTTGAAGGTGTGTATTTGAACATTTCATGTGATTTTATATTCTTTCCTTCCCCTGCTTTTCCATTCTTTCTCTCTCTCTTTCTCTCTCCTTTTCTCTCTCTCTCTCCCCCTGCACACACATTCTAATCACTTATTTGTGTGTTTAGTCTGTGTGTGGATGTGGATGTACATGTGACATGATGTGCTTATACAGGTCAAAGGACTGTTCAGAGTCAATTCTCTATTTCCTCCATGTAGGTCCTGGGAATTGAATTCAAGTCCCCAGACTTGGTGTCAAGGACCTCATCCACTGAGCCATGTCTCTGGTCCTAATATTAATTCTAATTTAGTCTTCCAGGTGGTTACATAGAGTCTTCAATCTACTGTTTGAAGTCTAATTTTAACAAGCATTATAATGTTCCTGGGAAGTCAGAATGTATCCCGATTGTTGTACTCCATGTTTCATGGATCTGTGGTTAAAATCATATTGTACATGGGAGAGGGGCATGTTTCATCATTATTGTTCCAACTATCTCTCCCGCCTGTTTTATTCTTCCTTTTATGTTTCCATTGCATATATTTGTACTTTCATAATTAACACACAGTCTTTGCATAGTGAATTGGTGTGTGTTCGTGTGTGTGTATGTGTGTGTGTATGCATGTGCATGGTCATACTTTTTCCTCAGCAGTATCCAATACAGTAATAAGTGTATCAAATGCAATGTATTATTTAATTCATTCACAGCCCACATTCAATCTCTAGTTTCTTTTTCTATTTTCCTTAGAATTTTCATCTTTATGTTTATATAATCCTTCCTAAACTCTCAGCTCCTGTATGACACTTACTACTTTATATATTAGATCCCTTAACATATTGCTAATACTTAGAAATAATTATTATGTACCAACTACACGGAAGAGGGGCATCTAAAAGTGAAGAGGGGGTGGACATTTTGTACCTTTTGTTCAATTTTTATGTAATCATGAAATTAAGAAAATGAAAGAGGCTAGTATATCTAAAAAGGTTAAAAAATGGTTTGATAATGTTCACATTCTTGCTATGTGTTACTTTAATACTAAGTTGTTCTTCAAGTTGTATTTCTTAATTTGTCTTGCCTGTGAATGATAATTAATTAGTCTGAGAGTCTCTGGTTATGCCCTAAGTTTGTGGTGAAATCATGATCCTCTAGTCTCAATCGACCAAGTGCTAGTAATACACACATCTGTCATCAGATCTGGCTTGTGCATATTTTCTTTTAAAAAAAAATGTCTGTGACTGAGACAGAGGGTAAAATTTATTTTTGTCAATCTGATTTGGGGAATTAATATGAAAGGAATAAAGTGGGGAAGTAAGGAACTGTACAGTCTTATGATGAAGTCTGAATCATTATTATGCCTTGGCTTTTCCTACAGCTATTACAAATTCTTCTGTTTTCTTCCTCCATTTGCATAAGGCATTATGCTTTGAGCCTTGGATATTTCTTGTTTCTCTGTCAAAGCAAGATGAGTTGAGTTGGATATTTCTCTTTTACCAAGCCAGTTAGATTCTGATCAAACTGCAACAAATTAGGTTGGTGGTTAAACAGTTTTTCCCAGGAAAGAAGTTTGTTAAACAGACCAAGGTGCTGTATATACTTCAGAGTAATGCCTTTTTAATCCTCTGTGAATAAACACAGGAAACCTTGTGCAGTATTGACTGAAAGGTCCTGCTAGATCACCAGGACATAAAACTCTTAGACCCATGGAGACACCACCATGACTGAATATCTCGAGAGTCTTTATTTCTCATACTTTATGTTGGGAAAGATCTGCTTTAGCTCTTCTTCAAAGGTAATTTTTGCTTTGATCGTGAATAAGAAGCTTGAGGACAGTTTCTGATGACACAGACTGAAAGCAGGCTCAGTTTGCTAGGGGAGTAGTCAGGAACACAAAGTTTAGTCTCCTGTGAGCTTTGTTTTTTTTCCTTTAAAGTCAGCTTGGTCTAGGCTTTGACTTTTATCTTTTAGTTAGTTGTTAATGAGTAAGAAGCAACCAACATGTTCCTGATTCATAATGTGTCTTTCTATTGCCTTAAAAATGTAACTGTAATATATGTATTATGAGAGTGTTGCTTTCTGCCATATTGTCTGCTTGAACTATGACCACCTCACTGATAATGTATAAGAAGCCCTAGACCTTAGCACAACTGACACCATGTTAGAAGCACAACTCTGATCTTAGCACCCAGCACATAGACCTCAACATCTTCCAGAATGGGATCAAAGACCTAATCCTTCAAAGACGTAGTCCATAGTTCCAAAACTGTCTTAATTGGGGTTACAATTGCTGAGATAAATCAATGTGACAGAATCAACTTGGGGAGGAAAGGGATAATTTGGCTTATGCATCCATATTACTCTTTTCATCATCAAAGTATGTCAGGGCAGCAACTCAATAGGACAGGAACCTGGAAGCAGGAGCTGGTGCAGTGGCTGTGGATGGTCTACTGGCTTGCTACCCATGTTCAGCTTGCTTTCTTATAGAACCCAGGACTACCAAATCTGAGACAGCATCAACAATAAGCTGGGCCATCTTCCATCAATCATTGACTAAGAAAATGCCCTACAGGCTTGCACAGAGCCCACTCCTGTGGATGCATTTTCTCAGTTGAGGCTTCCTCTTCTCCAGGGACCCTAGCTCATGTCAAGTTGACATAAAAGTAGCCAGGACATTTTCTAAACATACTAACCTTGCTTTTTGGTTTCTCTAACTGAATTGTATCAACCAGGATGTACATTTTTGTGCATAAAGGATAGAGAGTGGCAAGGCTCAGGGCTTCATGATTTATGCAAATTTCCCATGTGCTACTGGCCAGCAGTACAGACTCTCTATTCTGCTTTAAGAGAGTCTGTGTGTTCTCTTGTGAATTATCTTGCAACAATGTTCAGAAACATGTTTCTAACATTTAAAATGTGTTGCAGCTACCTGTAGCTACATAGGAATGGGATCTTCTGGAAGAGGAGTAGAAGCCTAAGAGAATAAAGGAAATCAGACAGCAAGAGGAAATAAAAAAAAAAATGGGACTGAGGCATGGTTCTGCTTTCAGTCCAGAATGTATTAATCAACTCAGAAATCAACCAGGCAGGTAAAACCCTGCCCTCAGTCCACCAACATCCCAACATCCTGTGGCCAAATTAGCATCTGGATGCTGGGTCTTGAAGTCAGATGAAGCAAATCCACAGGGCATATCTGTTAGCAGGAACCTCAAGGCAGAGAAGTGGCAGGAACAAAAGGGGCTTTGTTTAAGTCAGGAAGGCTCACCCCCAGGTGGGCTGACTCCTTGTATCAAGCCAAGGTCTGAGACAGCCAGCTCCTGGCTTGGGGCCCAATTCCTCCTTATTTATTTATTAAAAATTAGTCCTGCCTGGGAATTATGGTGGCTTGGTGGCTGTACGTGACTAAAAATGAGGATTCTAATGGACCTTGCCCAGGATTATAAACTTCAATGCTCGACCTCCCTTATTATCTCCCTAACAATGCCAGAAACAATTAGTTTGAATGTGTAACATTCCCTACAAAGTTTCAAGCCAGGGTTTGCCTAAGATGTTGGAACACTGGTGAAGGTCAGAGAGCAATATCTAATTTTGTTTAGCTAGTATAGTAAATCACATCTTGGTGGGCACCTAGCACTCAAGACTTTCCATTGACTAATGCAAGGACAAATCTGGGCCACCTCTGAGTAAAATACACCAACGAATGAATTCCAGGAGGCTATCCTCTTTTGAAGCTGTATGCCTCAGATCCGTGGTCAAGCCTTCAAGCCTGATACACGGATTTCACTGGAGTGGGCATGGCATTTCACCTTTTTAATTATTTTCTTTTACAAAGTTCCAGAATGTCCTGCCTCGTCGTGGCTAGGGATCTAAAATAATATGTAATAATAAAATAATATTACAATAGCAAGCAAGATAATAAACTGAACCCAGTCCAAGGGATTCAATGCATTTAAATTATTTTTTAAGTCACTGGCCAATTCATCAATGTTTCAAGTATCCAAATGACTTTTGTTAATATCTGAAATTTCTGCCTTTAATTGTTTCATATCATGAGAAATATCTGTATCCTTCTACACTCCCTGAAAATGAACCTTAGTCTTCTGAAATGAAGCGTGACACTTAGTAGCTAGTCTAACTTACAAACAGCAATGCATATGAATAAGGGACACAGCTGTAGGGGAGCTAGTTTGAGCTTTGAGTTTCTTTTAAAAATACATATTAGCAGTAGCAGCAAGTCCAAACAAATCTGGCTGAACAGCAGTAGCATTACCGGCTCTCATAGTCTGTGGTGGATGCAACTTCTCCATTTTTGCTGTCAGCATCTGTTTTCCAGCACGCACCTTTGTGAATGAGAGAGGTGAAACCAGTCTGACCAGTTTGTCTTGGATCCAGACGAGGAAAAAAACCACAAATACACTCTCTCATCTCGAGGTGATTAATACATCTGGGCCCTTTCTAGGCTCTAGTAAAACGTATTATTTCATTTCACCTAGGCATAATTATCCCTGGTTATAGGGTGCCATAGATTCTCAGAGAGTTCTCTGGCAGCTGAAGTTTTAAAATTTTTTTTGAAAAATAAAAAGCATGATTTAAATAATGTGCACAGGGATATAATTCTCCCTTTTCTGTTTAAAAGCCAAATTTTTCAGAGTGCAATGTGCACATTCAACAATTACTTGTCTCTGAAAAAATTAAGAAATCCCAGTAATATGGGCAACATTAATTTCTTGACAAAACATAACAAATGTTTGACTGTAATAGCCAGTTCCATGATCTGTTTTACTCTGATTAGGAGCATTAAGTATAAAAATATAAGGTAGACAATAACCATTTACAATTTTTGTTGCTTTTCCTGTTAAGGCAATTGCAACTTGAAGGCCTGAGAAGGAATTAATAGTAACATGTGTGTATTTTAATTTTAATTTTTAAATCAGAATTATACTTTAAAAATGCCAAATTATCATAAGCAATTGTAAGCTCTGATATATGCATGTACACATATATCAACATACAAATTAAGGCTTAATTTTAGTACTTGATAGTGACTACAGCACATAGTTTAATTATTTGTGCTGAAGTGGGGGGGAAATCATGAAATCAAACATGAGACTTACATATAGTTTTCTCCCACATAGGGGCTATAGATGTATATACTATTATGGGATATATGCATAAATTTATAGGAAATATAAAACCAAGTATTTAAGCAAATCTTTTTTTTTTATTTTGTTTTTTTTTTTTATTTAAGCACATCTTAACAATTTGTCTTTTAGATAGTAATTACCATTTTGTTTAAAATTTATTCTATGTAATAGGCCAAATAAATTTTTTTCTATGTAGTAGGCCAAATATAAATATTTGCAATAACCAATTTAATTGCTCTTTGAAGCAAGAAATAGACATCTTATCAGATTTTTAAGAGATGTTTTCTAAAATATATTTATGATTTTATTATATAATTTTTTATTAATAATAGGATGTTAAAATTTTACTTTTAATGTGAGAAAAGATGAATTTATATTAATGTTCTCTTTTGCTGTGGGCAGATTTAAAAACCCAAACATTTGGTTACAATAGATAGCAATTGTTTACAGAAGCCTTCTTTACCTTCTGTAAAAAGCTCTGAGTGTTTCAAGGCCTAAGTCCTGTGGTGAGCTTAAGGTAAGGCCTTAGTCAAAAGTAATTTGAAGTAAGTAACTCATCTTTTCTTACTTAATTACAACTTTTCTTGACATAACTGAGGCTTAAATATTGAAAAAGAAATTCCCTCTGAAACTTTTTCTAGAGCAACTAATACTCGTTTTTAAAGCTCACGGTATAGGAGCAAAGGTCTTATCATAGGGATTAGATAATAAATAATGTACCTGAAAATTTCCAAGTCCTAGCCTATTGTACTGAAGCAGGGTCAAAAATAATTATATATAATGTAAGGCCATCAGCCATTTTTAAAGGCAAAATTTTCTAATGACTATAAACTCACTAGAAGCAAAATTCTCAAAATTACCAGGATGCAGAGGGGAAAAACAACCTTTTAAATACACAACAGCTTTATATGAAGTAGCTAGGCCAGATTGTTATGCTTTTATATATTTTACAGCCTCATTGACCATTTATAAATTTTAACTTTAAAGTTATTTTAGATCCATGATAATATTGTTTCTAATTAATAAACTGAGTCAATGGAACTCTGTTAATTTTAAGCATACTTTTAAACTTCTTTTGTAATATTAAGCCATAACCATAACTTCTGGAGAGCAAAATCTAATTTTTCAAGAACATTACATCTATCTCATGGAAAATGGCCTGCAACTTAAACCAAACAGTTGCGAAAGTCCAGCTTTCCTCTGCTCGGCCGGTACTGTCGCCGCCTGCCCTGTCGTGTTCTAAGTGTGGGCCGCCTGCCCACTATTTTTCGGGAGATGCTGGGAGACGCTGGGAGACATGCACCCCCGTCCGCGGATGCCATCTCTGCCAACCCCTTCCGACCTGGCAGCGCCTTAACCCAATCCCGGCTTCAAACTCATCCAGCCAGGGCAGGGAGTAGAGGGCAAATCACACTGTGAGGTTAGAATTTCTCGAGAGGGTTCCAGCCTCAACTCTGAGGGAATTTTTAAACTTTCCCTATTACGTTTTTTGGAAAGGGAGGAAAGGGAAGACTGCCTGGGGAAGAGAGATTCCTTTATGTACAACAAGGCTTCTCCGCCTCTTAGGAGTCACCCTGTGCCCTCCGCTCTGTGCTGCCATGTTGGCCAACCCATGCCATGTGTCTTGAGCTACCAACTCTAAGCTAACCCTTTGTTTCTCAGCGAGGCAACTTAACTCAGCCTTCGCTGTGTCAATCATCTTTTATGTTCAAGAGAAACACGGAACCGCAATCATTCAGACCACAAGACAAAGACAGACACAAACCGACATGTAGACACATCGGTGCACCAACTATAACACAGAGTTAAGACCAGGAATTTCTCCTGAGTGAGCCATAGAGAAAGCAAGACGTCTCTCAGTTTCTCTCTGTCTCTGGGATAGCTCTAAAATCCATTTTCTTTCTCTTTTGATTTCTCTCACACATGTATATATACATATATTTTGTTTTGTCTTTGTATTTTACTATTTTTATCTATTTTTTATTTTATTAATGCCCTATTCCTCATGCCTAAGTGTAATTCTTTGACTACAGACAATTGCCTATTTGAAGTTTCCAATCCTGACTGTCGCAACCAAACCCTAAGTGAGATTAACACCGGGCCAGTGTAGTCCCAACTTAGCCGGCATCCTCTTGCACCCCATAAATTGTTTACCTGTGCTGGACACCATTTTCTTATTTCTGTTTCCTGTGAAGCTTCACCAGGCAGCGCTGCTCTCTATTTATCTCCTCGTTTCCAGGCCCATCGTAGGGCGCCAAACTGCGGCAGCCAACTGCATTTGAACGGAGTCTTCTGAAAGAGGAGTAGAAGCCTAAGAAAATAAAAGGAATCGGACAGCGAGAGGAAATAAAAAATGGGACCAAGTCATGGTTCTGCTTTCAGTCCAGAGTGTATTAATCAACTCAGAAATCAAGTGGGCAGGCAAAACCCTGCCCTCAATCCACCAACATCCTATGGTCAAACTAGCATCTGGATGCTGGGTCTTGAAGTCAGGGGAAGCAAATCTGCAGGGCATTGCTGTTAGCAGGAACCTCGAGGCAGAGAAGTGGCAGGAACAAAAGGGGCTTTGTTTAAGTCAGGAAGCCTCACCCCAGGTGGCAAGCCAAGGTCTGAGACAGCCAGCTCCTGGCTGGGGGAGAGTCACAAGAATGCTCAGAAATATACATTCCCCAGAATGTGCCATATATATATA